>NW_027325968.1:721094-1021094 GCF_048594095.1 Paramormyrops kingsleyae
ACACTTTAAACCATCTTCCTAGGCTACTCCTACATGCAGTTATGGCCTGTCAAATGATAGGTGGGGTGCATCCATTCACTTAACATTGGCAACCTTGGCAGATTCAAATGGTCACTGCAGGTCAGGGGTCATGGCTACACTTATGAAACTTGGCAAACATGTTCATACCTACATCTAGTTTAGGTATACCAAATTTCAGACGACTAGCTGGTATGGTTCAGCTGTGAGGGCCCGCTGAACTTAATATGAGGAATATAATATCCATACATTAAAACTTTAAAATTACACCAAAGTTGTTGTGAAAGGCTTACCTCCATGAGACTTTGCAAAGTCGTTCAGACACAGAAGTAGTTAATTTCTGCCAAATTTCAGAGCTCCAGCTGGTACGGTTCAGCGGTGAGGCCCCCCTGAGCATAATATGAGGCAGATAATATCCTGTAATTAAAACTTTAAAATTACACCAAAGTTGTTGTGAAAGGCTTGCCTCTATGAAACTTTGCACAATTGTTTATAGCAAAAAGTAGTTAATGCACAACAAATTTCAGACCTCTATCTGGTACGGTTCAGCTGTGAGGGCCCCCTCAGCTTAATATGAGGCATATAATATCCTGTAATTATAAATTTAAAATTACACCAAATCTGTTGTGAAAGGCTTGCCTCCATGAGACTTTGCACACTTGTTCATACCCATAAGTAGTTGATGCCTGCCAAATTTCAGTCCTCTAGCTGGTACGGGTCAGCTGTGACACCCCCTAATGTTTTTTGAAAAATAAAGTCAATCATCTCCCCATTGTCTTGCATCTGTGACTTTAGGAAATTCAAAAGGTCACTGCAGCTATTTGTTGAGGGCTGCACTGATGAAACTTTGCATACATGTTCTGACATATGTCTAGTGTGTGAACACTGATTTTCAGGCCACTATTTCTATACCACACAGAAATATCACCTGACAAAAGATAGGTGGGTCTGCTCCAATCATTTTAGATTAGAGAATAATATTTTTTCTCTGGAATGGCTCCCAATGCATCTCAATGGACCGACTAGAGAAAAATATTTTTTATTTGGAATGGCGCGGCCTATATACTGCATTGCAGCCACTTATGATAAAAATCAAGCTTGTTTCAAATGAAAAAGGCATAATCTTAACAGACATGTATAGATGTGATTCAAGAGCAGACTGTCTAGTTTCAGGAACACTTTAAACCATCTTCCTAGGCTACTCCTACATGCAGTTATGGCCTGTCAAATGATAGGTGGGGTGCATCCATTCACTTAACATTGGCAACCTTGGCAGATTCAAATGGTCACTGCAGGTCAGGGGTCACGGCTACACTTATGAAACTTGGCAAACATGTTCATACCTACATCTAGTTTAGGTATACCAAATTTCAGACGACTAGCTGGTATGGTTCAGCTGTGAGGGCCCGCTGAACTTAATATGAGGAATATAATATCCATACATTAAAACTTTAAAATTACACCAAAGTTGTTGTGAAAGGCTTACCTCCATGAGACTTTGCACAGTCGTTCAGACACAGAAGTAGTTAATTTCTGCCAAATTTCAGAGCTCCAGCTGGTACGGTTCAGCGGTGAGGCCCCCCTGAGCATAATATGAGGCAGATAATATCCTGTAATTAAAACTTTAAAATTACACCAAAGTTGTTGTGAAAGGCTTGCCTCTATGAAACTTTGCACAATTGTTTATAGCAAAAAGTAGTTAATGCACAACAAATTTCAGACCTCTATCTGGTACGGTTCAGCTGTGAGGGCCCCCTCAGCTTAATATGAGGCATATAATATCCTGTAATTATAAATTTAAAATTACACCAAATCTGTTGTGAAAGGCTTGCCTCCATGAGACATTGCACAATGGTTTATAGCAAAAAGTAGTTAATGCACAACAAATTCCAGACCTCTAGCTCGTACGGATCAGCTGTGGGGGACCCCTGAGCTTAATATGAGGAATATAATATCCATAAATTAAAACTTTAAAATTACACCAACGATGTTGTGAAAGGCTTGCCTCTATGAGACTTTGCAGACTTTTTCAGACCCAAAAGTAGTTAGTGCTTGCAAAATTTCACACCCCTATCTGGTAGGGTTTAGCTGTGAGGGCCCCCTGAACTTAATATGAGGAATATAATATCCATACATTAAAACTTTAAAATTACACCAAAGATTTTGTGAAAGGATTACCTCCATGAGACTTTGCACAGTCGTTCAGACACAGAAGTACTTAATTCTTGCCTAATTTCAGACCTTCAGCTAGTACGGTTCAGCGGTGAGGCCCCCCTGAGCATAATATGAGGCAGGTAATATCCTATAATTATACATTTAAAATTACACCAAATCTGTTGTGAAAGGCTTCCCTCTATGAGACTTTGCAGACTTGTTCATACCCATAAGTAGTTGATGCAAGCCAAATTTCAGACCTCTAGCTGGTACGGGTCAGCTGTGGGGGACCCCTGAGCTTAATATGAGGAATATAATATCCATAAATTAAAACTTTAAAATTACACCAACGATGTTGTGAAAGGCTTGCCTCTATGACACTTTGCACACTTTTTCAGACCCAAAAGTAGTTAGTGCTTGCAAAATTTCACACCCCTATCTGGTAGGGTTTAGCTGTGGGGGACCCCTGAGCTTAATATGAGGAATATAATATCCATACATTAAAACTTTAAAATTACACCAACGATGTTGTGAAAGGCTTCCCTCTATGAGCCTTTGCACACATTTTCAGAACCAAAAGTAGTTAGTGCTTGCAAAATTTCACACCCCTATCTGGTAGGGTTTAGCTGTGAGGGCCCCCTGAACTTAATATGAGGAATATAATATCCATACATTAAAACTTTAAAATTACACCAAAGTTGTTGTGAAAGGCTTCCCTCTATGAGACTTTGCACACTTGTTCATACCCATAAGTAGTTGATGCAAGCCAAATTTCAGACCTCTAGCTGGTACGGGTCAGCTGTGGGGGATCCCTGAGCTTAATATGAGGAATATAATATCCATAAATTAAAACTTTAAAATTACACCAACGATGTTGTGAAAGGCTTGCCTCTATGAGACTTTGCACAGTCGTTCAGACACAGAAGTAGTTAATTTCTGCCAAATTTCAGAGCTCCAGCTGGTACCGTTCAGCGGTGAGGCCCCCCTGAGCATAATATGAGGCAGATAATATCCTGTAATTAAAACTTTAAAATTACACCAAAGTTGTTGTGAAAGGCTTGCCTCTATGAAACTTTGCACAATTGTTTATAGCAAAAAGTAGTTAATGCACAACAAATTTCAGACCTCTATCTGGTATGGTTCAGCTGTGAGGGCCCCCTCAGCTTAATATGAAGCATATAATATCCTGTAATTATAAATTTAAAATTACACCAAATCTGTTGTGAAAGGCTTGCCTCCATGAGACTTTGCACACTTGTTCATACCCATAAGTAGTTGATGCCTGCCAAATTTCAGTCCTCTAGCTGGTACGGGTCAGCTGTGACACCCCCTAATGTTTTTTGAAAAATAAAGTCAATCATCTCCCCATTGTCTTGCATCTGTGACTTTAGGAAATTCAAAAGGTCACTGCAGCTATTTGTTGAGGGCTGCACTGATGAAACTTTGCATACATGTTCTGACATATGTCTAGTGTGTGAACACTGATCCCAACCCTAGCGGCCTCCCTACTCAATTTAAAACAGTGGTCAGAAATCTTGGTGTCCTGGTAGACTCCGACCTCTGCTTTAGTGCTCACATAAATAGCATTACCAGTACGGCATTTTATCATCTACGGAACATAGCCAAGCTTCGGAAGTTGCTGTCCTTTCAAGATGCAGAAAAACTAATACATGCCTTTATAACTTCTAGATTGGACTACTGCAATGCCCTCCTTTCGGGTTGTCCATCTGGATCCCTACATAAACTTCAGTTAGTACAAAATGCAGCTGCCAGAGTTCTAACAAAAACTAAAAAATTTGATCACATTAGCCCTATCCTGTCTTCCCTGCACTGGCTACCAGTCAAGTTTAGGATTGAATACAAATTATTACTATTGACTTACAAAACTCTGAATGGCCTTGCACCACAATATCTCAATGATCTTCTGGTCCCTTATAACCCTTCTCGCCTGCTTCGTTCACAAGGAGCAGGATATCTATTAGTTCCTAAAGTAGACAGGGCTACGGCAGGCTGCAGAGCATTCTCTTACAGAGCTCCGCAGCTGTGGAATGGTCTCCCGGCGGATGTGCGGGATTCAGGCACACTCTCGCTTTTCAAGTCTAGATTAAAAACGCACTTGTATAGCTTAGCGTATAGGAAACCTAGTTCTGGTTCCAGCTAGTCCCTCACTCCCAGTCAGACTAACAGTATGAGGTGATGAGCTGGGTGGGGATCGGTGTCATTGGCTTTGGATAAACTGAGGCGTCAGTGCTGTCACTCTAGCTCTACACTAGAGTGCTGATGTTCAGGGAGTCCCCATGCCTGTGTTCCCGCCTGTCTCTCCCTCTTTCTCATGCTGCTATACTCAGATCTGCCGGAGCCTAGACGAATATTGCACTCGATCATTTTGCTTGCACTGCCTCTGATTTCCTCAACTCTGGCTAATACACAATTATTCTTACTTCCTCCCTCACCCCTTCTGGGGTGTGCTCCATGGAGCACAATGTCGTTGAAGAGTTTATGCCTCTGCGGCCTGCAAGACAACTACCTCCACCTCCGGCACCTACCCTCCAACCTGCCTGCCCTTGGCTCAACACGATGCCTCGCCATCCACCCTGCGGCTGTGTGTCTATTAATCCTGCCATCGTGCATCAAGCACCACGTGCCTGCACCGGTCGGCCGCTGCATTGAGACATATATTTCAACCCCTGTATTAGCTTAGTCATTTCATCTTGTCTGTATTAGCTTAGTCATTTCATCTTGTTTGTTTGACTCATCTGCCGGCCCCTGGAGGATGGGCTCCCCCTTTGGGTCTGGTTCCTCCCAAGGTTTCTTCCTCTTAGGGAGTTTTTCCTTGCCACCGTTGCCTATGGCTTACTCAATGGGGGGTCCTTACGAGGCAGAAATGTAAAGCGCATTGAGACAATGTAATGTTGTGATAATGCGCTATATAAATAAAATTGAATTGAATTGAATTGAATTTTCAGGCCACTATTTCTATACCACACAGAAATATCACCTGACAAAAGATAGGTGGGTCTGCTCCAATCATTTTAGATTAGAGAATAATATTTTTTCTCTGGAATGGCTCCCAATGCATCTCAATGGACCGACTAGAGAAAAATATTTTTTATTTGGAATGGCGCGGCCTATATACTGCATTGCAGCCACTTATGATAAAAATCAAGCTTGTTTCAAATGAGAAAGGCATAATCTTAACAGACATGTATAGATGTGATTCAAGAGCAGACTGTCTAGTTTCAGGAACACTTTAAACCATCTTCCTAGGCTACTCCTACATGCAGTTATGGCCTGTCAAATGATAGGTGGGGTGCATCCATTCACTTAACATTGGCAACCTTGGCAGATTCAAATGGTCACTGCAGGTCAGGGGTCACGGCTACACTTATGAAACTTGGCAAACATGTTCATACCTACATCTAGTTTAGGTATACCAAATTTCAGACGACTAGCTGGTATGGTTCAGCTGTGAGGGCCCGCTGAACTTAATATGAGGAATATAATATCCATACATTAAAACTTTAAAATTACACCAAAGTTGTTGTGAAAGGCTTACCTCCATGAGACTTTGCACAGTCGTTCAGACACAGAAGTAGTTAATTTCTGCCAAATTTCAGAGCTCCAGCTGGTACGGTTCAGCGGTGAGGCCCCCCTGAGCATAATATGAGGCAGATAATATCCTGTAATTAAAACTTTAAAATTACACCAAAGTTGTTGTGAAAGGCTTGCCTCTATGAAACTTTGCACAATTGTTTATAGCAAAAAGTAGTTAATGCACAACAAATTTCAGACCTCTATCTGGTACGGTTCAGCTGTGAGGGCCCCCTCAGCTTAATATGAGGCATATAATATCCTGTAATTATAAATTTAAAATTACACCAAATCTGTTGTGAAAGGCTTGCCTCCATGAGACTTTGCACACTTGTTCATACCCATAAGTAGTTGATGCCTGCCAAATTTCAGTCCTCTAGCTGGTACGGGTCAGCTGTGACACCCCCTAATGTTTTTTGAAAAATAAAGTCAATCATCTCCCCATTGTCTTGCATCTGTGACTTTAGGAAATTCAAAAGGTCACTGCAGCTATTTGTTGAGGGCTGCACTGATGAAACTTTGCATACATGTTCTGACATATGTCTAGTGTGTGAACACTGATTTTCAGGCCACTATTTCTATACCACACAGAAATATCACCTGACAAAAGATAGGTGGGTCTGCTCCAATCATTTTAGATTAGAGAATAATATTTTTTCTCTGGAATGGCTCCCAATGCATCTCAATGGACCGACTAGAGAAAAATATTTTTTATTTGGAATGGCGCGGCCTATATACTGCATTGCAGCCACTTATGATAAAAATCAAGCTTGTTTCAAATGAAAAAGGCATAATCTTAACAGACATGTATAGATGTGATTCAAGAGCAGACTGTCTAGTTTCAGGAACACTTTAAACCATCTTCCTAGGCTACTCCTACATGCAGTTATGGCCTGTCAAATGATAGGTGGGGTGCATCCATTCACTTAACATTGGCAACCTTGGCAGATTCAAATGGTCACTGCAGGTCAGGGGTCATGGCTACACTTATGAAACTTGGCAAACATGTTCATACCTACATCTAGTTTAGGTATACCAAATTTCAGACGACTAGCTGGTATGGTTCAGCTGTGAGGGCCCGCTGAACTTAATATGAGGAATATAATATCCATACATTAAAACTTTAAAATTACACCAAAGTTGTTGTGAAAGGCTTACCTCCATGAGACTTTGCACAGTCGTTCAGACACAGAAGTAGTTAATTTCTGCCAAATTTCAGAGCTCCAGCTGGTACGGTTCAGCGGTGAGGCCCCCCTGAGCATAATATGAGGCAGATAATATCCTGTAATTAAAACTTTAAAATTACACCAAAGTTGTTGTGAAAGGCTTGCCTCTATGAAACTTTGCACAATTGTTTATAGCAAAAAGTAGTTAATGCAAAACAAATTTCAGACCTCTATCTGGTACGGTTCAGCTGTGAGGGCCCCCTCAGCTTAATATGAGGCATATAATATCCTGTAATTATAAATTTAAAATTACACCAAATCTGTTGTGAAAGGCTTGCCTCCATGAGACATTGCACAATGGTTTATAGCAAAAAGTAGTTAATGCACAACAAATTCCAGACCTCTAGCTCGTACGGATCAGCTGTGGGGGACCCCTGAGCTTAATATGAGGAATATAATATCCATAAATTAAAACTTTAAAATTACACCAACGATGTTGTGAAAGGCTTGCCTCTATGAGACTTTGCAGACTTTTTCAGACCCAAAAGTAGTTAGTGCTTGCAAAATTTCACACCCCTATCTGGTAGGGTTTAGCTGTGAGGGCCCCCTGAACTTAATATGAGGAATATAATATCCATACATTAAAACTTTAAAATTACACCAAAGATTTTGTGAAAGGATTACCTCCATGAGACTTTGCACAGTCGTTCAGACACAGAAGTACTTAATTCTTGCCTAATTTCAGACCTTCAGCTAGTACGGTTCAGCGGTGAGGCCCCCCTGAGCATAATATGAGGCAGGTAATATCCTATAATTATACATTTAAAATTACACCAAATCTGTTGTGAAAGGCTTCCCTCTATGAGACTTTGCAGACTTGTTCATACCCATAAGTAGTTGATGCAAGCCAAATTTCAGACCTCTAGCTGGTACGGGTCAGCTGTGGGGGACCCCTGAGCTTAATATGAGGAATATAATATCCATAAATTAAAACTTTAAAATTACACCAACGATGTTGTGAAAGGCTTGCCTCTATGACACTTTGCACACTTTTTCAGACCCAAAAGTAGTTAGTGCTTGCAAAATTTCACACCCCTATCTGGTAGGGTTTAGCTGTGGGGGACCCCTGAGCTTAATATGAGGAATATAATATCCATACATTAAAACTTTAAAATTACACCAACGATGTTGTGAAAGGCTTCCCTCTATGAGCCTTTGCACACATTTTCAGAACCAAAAGTAGTTAGTGCTTGCAAAATTTCACACCCCTATCTGGTAGGGTTTAGCTGTGAGGGCCCCCTGAACTTAATATGAGGAATATAATATCCATACATTAAAACTTTAAAATTACACCAAAGTTGTTGTGAAAGGCTTCCCTCTATGAGACTTTGCACACTTGTTCATACCCATAAGTAGTTGATGCAAGCCAAATTTCAGACCTCTAGCTGGTACGGGTCAGCTGTGGGGGATCCCTGAGCTTAATATGAGGAATATAATATCCATAAATTAAAACTTTAAAATTACACCAACGATGTTGTGAAAGGCTTGCCTCTATGAGACTTTGCACAGTCGTTCAGACACAGAAGTAGTTAATTTCTGCCAAATTTCAGAGCTCCAGCTGGTACCGTTCAGCGGTGAGGCCCCCCTGAGCATAATATGAGGCAGATAATATCCTGTAATTAAAACTTTAAAATTACACCAAAGTTGTTGTGAAAGGCTTGCCTCTATGAAACTTTGCACAATTGTTTATAGCAAAAAGTAGTTAATGCACAACAAATTTCAGACCTCTATCTGGTATGGTTCAGCTGTGAGGGCCCCCTCAGCTTAATATGAAGCATATAATATCCTGTAATTATAAATTTAAAATTACACCAAATCTGTTGTGAAAGGCTTGCCTCCATGAGACTTTGCACACTTGTTCATACCCATAAGTAGTTGATGCCTGCCAAATTTCAGTCCTCTAGCTGGTACGGGTCAGCTGTGACACCCCCTAATGTTTTTTGAAAAATAAAGTCAATCATCTCCCCATTGTCTTGCATCTGTGACTTTAGGAAATTCAAAAGGTCACTGCAGCTATTTGTTGAGGGCTGCACTGATGAAACTTTGCATACATGTTCTGACATATGTCTAGTGTGTGAACACTGATTTTCAGGCCACTATTTCTATACCACACAGAAATATCACCTGACAAAAGATAGGTGGGTCTGCTCCAATCATTTTAGATTAGAGAATAATATTTTTTCTCTGGAATGGCTCCCAATGCATCTCAATGGACCGACTAGAGAAAAATATTTTTTATTTGGAATGGCGCGGCCTATATACTGCATTGCAGCCACTTATGATAAAAATCAAGCTTGTTTCAAATGAAAAAGGCATAATCTTAACAGACATGTATAGATGTGATTCAAGAGCAGACTGTCTAGTTTCAGGAACACTTTTAAGCATCTTCCTAGGCTACTCCTACATGCAGTTATGGCCTGTCAAATGATAGGTGGGGTGCATCCATTCACTTAACATTGGCAACCTTGGCAGATTCAAATGGTCACTGCAGGTCAGGGGTCACGGCTACACTTATGAAACTTGGCAAACATGTTCAAACCTACATCTAGTTTAGGTATACCAAATTTCAGACGACGAGCTGGTATGGTTCAGCTGTGAGGGCCCGCTGAACTTAATATGAGGAATATAATATCCATACATTAAAACTTTAAAATTACACCAAAGTTGTTGTGAAAGGCTTACCTCCATGAGACTTTGCACAGTCGTTCAGACACAGAAGTAGTTAATTTCTGCCAAATTTCATAGCTCCAGCTGGTACGGTTCAGCGGTGAGGCCCCCCTGAGCATAATATGAGGCAGATAATATCCTGTAATTAAAACTTTAAAATTACACCAAAGTTGTTGTGAAAGGCTTGCCTCTATGAAACTTTGCACAATTGTTTATAGCAAAAAGTAGTTAATGCACAACAAATTTCAGACCTCTATCTGGTACGGTTCAGCTGTGAGGGCCCCCTCAGCTTAATATGAGGCATATAATATCCTGTAATTATAAATTTAAAATTACACCAAATCTGTTGTGAAAGGCTTGCCTCCATGAGACATTGCACAATGGTTTATAGCAAAAAGTAGTTAATGCACAACAAATTCCAGACCTCTAGCTCGTACGGATCAGCTGTGGGGGACCCCTGAGCTTAATATGAGGAATATAATATCCATAAATTAAAACTTTAAAATTACACCAACGATGTTGTGAAAGGCTTGCCTCTATGAGACTTTGCAGACTTTTTCAGACCCAAAAGTAGTTAGTGCTTGCAAAATTTCACACCCCTATCTGGTAGGGTTTAGCTGTGAGGGCCCCCTGAACTTAATATGAGGAATATAATATCCATACATTAAAACTTTAAAATTACACCAAAGATTTTGTGAAAGGATTACCTCCATGAGACTTTGCACAGTCGTTCAGACACAGAAGTACTTAATTCTTGCCTAATTTCAGACCTTCAGCTACTACGGTTCAGCGGTGAGGCCCCCCTGAGCATAATATGAGGCAGGTAATATCCTATAATTATACATTTAAAATTACACCAAATCTGTTGTGAAAGGCTTCCCTCTATGAGACTTTGCAGACTTGTTCATACCCATAAGTAGTTGATGCAAGCCAAATTTCAGACCTCTAGCTGGTACGGGTCAGCTGTGGGGGACCCCTGAGCTTAATATGAGGAATATAATATCCATAAATTAAAACTTTAAAATTACACCAACGATGTTGTGAAAGGCTTGCCTCTATGACACTTTGCACACTTTTTCAGACCCAAAAGTAGTTAGTGCTTGCAAAATTTCACACCCCTATCTGGTAGGGTTTAGCTGTGGGGGACCCCTGAGCTTAATATGAGGAATATAATATCCATACATTAAAACTTTAAAATTACACCAACGATGTTGTGAAAGGCTTCCCTCTATGAGCCTTTGCACACATTTTCAGAACCAAAAGTAGTTAGTGCTTGCAAAATTTCACACCCCTATCTGGTAGGGTTTAGCTGTGAGGGCCCCCTGAACTTAATATGAGGAATATAATATCCATACATTAAAACTTTAAAATTACACCAAAGTTGTTGTGAAAGGCTTCCCTCTATGAGACTTTGCACACTTGTTCATACCCATAAGTAGTTGATGCAAGCCAAATTTCAGACCTCTAGCTGGTACGGGTCAGCTGTGGGGGACCCCTGAGCTTAATATGAGGAATATAATATCCATAAATTAAAACTTTAAAATTACACCAACGATGTTGTGAAAGGCTTGCCTCTATGAGACTTTGCACAGTCGTTCAGACACAGAAGTAGTTAATTTCTGCCAAATTTCAGAGCTCCAGCTGGTACCGTTCAGCGGTGAGGCCCCCCTGAGCATAATATGAGGCAGATAATATCCTGTAATTAAAACTTTAAAATTACACCAAAGTTGTTGTGAAAGGCTTGCCTCTATGAAACTTTGCACAATTGTTTATAGCAAAAAGTAGTTAATGCACAACAAATTTCAGACCTCTATCTGGTATGGTTCAGCTGTGAGGGCCCCCTCAGCTTAATATGAGGCATATAATATCCTGTAATTATAAATTTAAAATTACACCAAATCTGTTGTGAAAGGCTTGCCTCCATGAGACTTTGCACACTTGTTCATACCCATAAGAAGTTGATGCCTGCCAAATTTCAGTCCTCTAGCTGGTACGGGTCAGCTGTGACACCCCCTAATGTTTTTTGAAAAATAAAGTCAATCATCTCCCCATTGTCTTGCATCTGTGACTTTAGGAAATTCAAAAGGTCACTGCAGCTATTTGTTGAGGGCTGCACTGATGAAACTTTGCATACATGTTCTGACATATGTCTAGTGTGTGAACACTGATTTTCAGGCCACTATTTCTATACCACACAGAAATATCACCTGACAAAAGATAGGTGGGTCTGCTCCAATCATTTTAGATTAGAGAATAATATTTTTTCTCTGGAATGGCTCCCAATGCATCTCAATGGACCGACTAGAGAAAAATATTTTTTATTTGGAATGGCGCGGCCTATATACTGCATTGCAGCCACTTATGATAAAAATCAAGCTTGTTTCAAATGAAAAAGGCATAATCTTAACAGACATGTATAGATGTGATTCAAGAGCAGACTGTCTAGTTTCAGGAACACTTTAAATCATCTTCCTAGGCTACTCCTACATGCAGTTATGGCCTGTCAAATGATAGGTGGGGTGCATCCATTCACTTAACATTGGCAACCTTGGCAGATTCAAATGGTCACTGCAGGTCAGGGGTCACGGCTACACTTATGAAACTTGGCAAACATGTTCAAACCTACATCTAGTTTAGGTATACCAAATTTCAGACGACTAGCTGGTATGGTTCAGCTGTGAGGGCCCGCTGAACTTAATATGAGGAATATAATATCCATACATTAAAACTTTAAAATTACACCAAAGTTGTTGTGAAAGGCTTACCTCCATGAGACTTTGTACAGTCGTTCAGACACAGAAGTAGTTAATTTCTGCCAAATTTCAGAGCTCCAGCTGGTACGGTTCAGCGGTGAGGCCCCCCTGAGCATAATATGAGGCAGATAATATCCTGTAATTAAAACTTTAAAATTACACCAAAGTTGTTGTGAAAGGCTTGCCTCTATGAAACTTTGCACAATTGTTTATAGCAAAAAGTAGTTAATGCACAACAAATTTCAGACCTCTATCTGGTACGGTTCAGCTGTGAGGGCCCCCTCAGCTTAATATGAGGCATATAATATCCTGTAATTATAAATTTAAAATTACACCAAATCTGTTGTGAAAGGCTTGCCTCCATGAGACTTTGCACAATGGTTTATAGCAAAAAGTAGTTAATGCACAACAAATTCCAGACCTCTAGCTCGTACGGATCAGCTGTGGGGGACCCCTGAGCTTAATATGAGGAATATAATATCCATAAATTAAAACTTTAAAATTACACCAACGATGTTGTGAAAGGCTTGCCTCTATGAGACTTTGCAGACTTTTTCAGACCCAAAAGTAGTTAGTGCTTGCAAAATTTCACACCCCTATCTGGTAGGGTTTAGCTGTGAGGGCCCCCTGAACTTAATATGAGGAATATAATATCCATACATTAAAACTTTAAAATTACACCAAAGATTTTGTGAAAGGATTACCTCCATGAGACTTTGCACAGTCGTTCAGACACAGAAGTACTTAATTCTTGCCTAATTTCAGACCTTCAGCTAGTACGGTTCAGCGGTGAGGCCCCCCTGAGCATAATATGAGGCAGGTAATATCCTATAATTATAAATTTAAAATTACACCAAATCTGTTGTGAAAGGCTTCCCTCTATGAGACTTTGCAGACTTGTTCATACCCATAAGTAGTTGATGCAAGCCAAATTTCAGACCTCTATCTGGTAGGGTTTAGCTGTGGGGGACCCCTGAGCTTAATATGAGGAATATAATATCCATACATTAAAACTTTAAAATTACACCAACGATGTTGTGAAAGGCTTCCCTCTATGAGACTTTGCACACTTTTTCAGAACCAAAAGTAGTTAGTGCTTGCAAAATTTCACACCCCTATCTGGTAGGGTTTAGCTGTGAGGGCCCCCTGAACTTAATATGAGGAATATAATATCCATACATTAAAACTTTAAAATTACACCAAAGTTGTTGTGAAAGGCTTGCCTCTATGAAACTTTGCACAATTGTTTATAGCAAAAAGTAGTTAATGCACAACAAATTTCAGACCTCTATCTGGTATGGTTCAGCTGTGAGGGCCCCCTCAGCTTAATATGAGGCATATAATATCCTGTAATTATAAATTTAAAATTACACCAAATCTGTTGTGAAAGGCTTGCCTCCATGAGACTTTGCACACTTGTTCATACCCATAAGTAGTTGATGCCTGCCAAATTTCAGTCCTCTAGCTGGTACGGGTCAGCTGTGACACCCCCTAATGTTTTTTGAAAAATAAAGTCAATCATCTCCCCATTGTCTTGCATCTGTGACTTTAGGAAATTCAAAAGGTCACTGCAGCTATTTGTTGAGGGCTGCACTGATGAAACTTTGCATACATGTTCTGACATATGTCTAGTGTGTGAACACTGATTTTCAGGCCACTATTTCTATACCACACAGAAATATCACCTGACAAAAGATAGGTGGGTCTGCTCCAATCATTTTAGATTAGAGAATAATATTTTTTCTCTGGAATGGCTCCCAATGCATCTCAATGGACCGACTAGAGAAAAATATTTTTTATTTGGAATGTCGCGGCCTATATACTGCATTGCAGCCACTTATGATAAAAATCAAGCTTGTTTCAAATGAAAAAGGCATAATCTTAACAGACATGTATAGATGTGATTCAAGAGCAGACTGTCTAGTTTCAGGAACACTTTAAATCATCTTCCTAGGCTACTCCTACATGCAGTTATGGCCTGTCAAATGATAGGTGGGGTGCATCCATTCACTTAACATTGGCAACCTTGGCAGATTCAAATGGTCACTGCAGGTCAGGGGTCACGGCTACACTTATGAAACTTGGCAAACATGTTCAAACCTACATCTAGTTTAGGTATACCAAATTTCAGACGACTAGCTGGTATGGTTCAGCTGTGAGGGCCCGCTGAACTTAATATGAGGAATATAATATCCATACATTAAAACTTTAAAATTACACCAAAGTTGTTGTGAAAGGCTTACCTCCATGAGACTTTGTACAGTCGTTCAGACACAGAAGTAGTTAATTTCTGCCAAATTTCAGAGCTCCAGCTGGTACGGTTCAGCGGTGAGGCCCCCCTGAGCATAATATGAGGCAGATAATATCCTGTAATTAAAACTTTAAAATTACACCAAAGTTGTTGTGAAAGGCTTGCCTCTATGAAACTTTGCACAATTGTTTATAGCAAAAAGTAGTTAATGCACAACAAATTTCAGACCTCTATCTGGTACGGTTCAGCTGTGAGGGCCCCCTCAGCTTAATATGAGGCATATAATATCCTGTAATTATAAATTTAAAATTACACCAAATCTGTTGTGAAAGGCTTGCCTCCATGAGACATTGCACAATGGTTTATAGCAAAAAGTAGTTAATGCACAACAAATTCCAGACCTCTAGCTCGTACGGATCAGCTGTGGGGGACCCCTGAGCTTAATATGAGGAATATAATATCCATAAATTAAAACTTTAAAATTACACCAACGATGTTGTGAAAGGCTTGCCTCTATGAGACTTTGCAGACTTTTTCAGACCCAAAAGTAGTTAGTGCTTGCAAAATTTCACACCCCTATCTGGTAGGGTTTAGCTGTGAGGGCCCCCTGAACTTAATATGAGGAATATAATATCCATACATTAAAACTTTAAAATTACACCAAAGATTTTGTGAAAGGATTACCTCCATGAGACTTTGCACAGTCGTTCAGACACAGAAGTACTTAATTCTTGCCTAATTTCAGACCTTCAGCTAGTACGGTTCAGCGGTGAGGCCCCCCTGAGCATAATATGAGGCAGGTAATATCCTATAATTATACATTTAAAATTACACCAAATCTGTTGTGAAAGGCTTCCCTCTATGAGACTTTGCAGACTTGTTCATACCCATAAGTAGTTGATGCAAGCCAAATTTCAGACCTCTAGCTGGTACGGGTCAGCTGTGGGGGACCCCTGAGCTTAATATGAGGAATATAATATCCATAAATTAAAACTTTAAAATTACACCAACGATGTTGTGAAAGGCTTGCCTGTATGACACTTTGCACACTTTTTCAGACCCAAAAGTAGTTAGTGCTTGCAAAATTTCACACCCCTATCTGGTAGGGTTTAGCTGTGAGGGCCCCCTGAACTTAATATGAGGAATATAATATCCATACATTAAAACTTTAAAATTACACCAAAGTTGTTGTGAAAGGCTTGCCTCTATGAAACTTTGCACAATTGTTTATAGCAAAAAGTAGTTAATGCACAACAAATTTCAGACCTCTATCTGGTATGGTTCAGCTGTGAGGGCCCCCTCAGCTTAATATGAGGCATATAATATCCTGTAATTATAAATTTAAAATTACACCAAATCTGTTGTGAAAGGCTTGCCTCCATGAGACTTTGCACACTTGTTCATACCCATAAGTAGTTGATGCCTGCCAAATTTCAGTCCTCTAGCTGGTACGGGTCAGCTGTGACACCCCCTAATGTTTTTTGAAAAATAAAGTCAATCATCTCCCCATTGTCTTGCATCTGTGACTTTAGGAAATTCAAAAGGTCACTGCAGCTATTTGTTGAGGGCTGCACTGATGAAACTTTGCATACATGTTCTGACATATGTCTAGTGTGTGAACACTGATTTTCAGGCCACTATTTCTATACCACACAGAAATATCACCTGACAAAAGATAGGTGGGTCTGCTCCAATCATTTTAGATTAGAGAATAATATTTTTTCTCTGGAATGGCTCCCAATGCATCTCAATGGACCGACTAGAGAAAAATATTTTTTATTTGGAATGTCGCGGCCTATATACTGCATTGCAGCCACTTATGATAAAAATCAAGCTTGTTTCAAATGAAAAAGGCATAATCTTAACAGACATGTTTAGATGTGATTCAAGAGCAGACTGTCTAGTTTCAGGAACACTTTAAATCATCTTCCTAGGCTACTCCTACATGCAGTTATGGCCTGTCAAATGATAGGTGGGGTGCATCCATTCACTTAACATTGGCAACCTTGGCAGATTCAAATGGTCACTGCAGGTCAGGGGTCACGGCTACACTTATGAAACTTGGCAAACATGTTCAAACCTACACCTAGTTTAGGTATACCAAATTTCAGACGACTAGCTGGTATGGTTCAGCTGTGAGGGCCCGCTGAACTTAATATGAGGAATATAATATCCATACATTAAAACTTTAAAATTACACCAAAGTTGTTGTGAAAGGCTTGCCTCTATGAAACTTTGCACAATTGTTTATAGCAAAAAGTAGTTAATGCACAACAAATTTCAGACCTCTATCTGGTATGGTTCAGCTGTGAGGGCCCCCTCAGCTTAATATGAGGCATATAATATCCTGTAATTATAAATTTAAAATTACACCAAATCTGTTGTGAAAGGCTTGCCTCCATGAGACTTTGCACACTTGTTCATACCCATAAGTAGTTGATGCCTGCCAAATTTCAGTCCTCTAGCTGGTACGGGTCAGCTGTGACACCCCCTAATGTTTTTTGAAAAATAAAGTCAATCATCTCCCCATTGTCTTGCATCTGTGACTTTAGGAAATTCAAAAGGTCACTGCAGCTATTTGTTGAGGGCTGCACTGATGAAACTTTGCATACATGTTCTGACATATGTCTAGTGTGTGAACACTGATTTTCAGGCCACTATTTCTATACCACACAGAAATATCACCTGACAAAAGATAGGTGGGTCTGCTCCAATCATTTTAGATTAGAGAATAATATTTTTTCTCTGGAATGGCTCCCAATGCATCTCAATGGACCGACTAGAGAAAAATATTTTTTATTTGGAATGTCGCGGCCTATATACTGCATTGCAGCCACTTATGATAAAAATCAAGCTTGTTTCAAATGAAAAAGGCATAATCTTAACAGACATGTATAGATGTGATTCAAGAGCAGACTGTCTAGTTTCAGGAACACTTTAAATCATCTTCCTAGGCTACTCCTACATGCAGTTATGGCCTGTCAAATGATAGGTGGGGTGCATCCATTCACTTAACATTGGCAACCTTGGCAGATTCAAATGGTCACTGCAGGTCAGGGGTCACGGCTACACTTATGAAACTTGGCAAACATGTTCAAACCTACATCTAGTTTAGGTATACCAAATTTCAGACGACTAGCTGGTATGGTTCAGCTGTGAGGGCCCGCTGAACTTAATATGAGGAATATAATATCCATACATTAAAAATTTAAAATTACACCAAAGTTGTTGTGAAAGGCTTACCTCCATGAGACTTTGTACAGTCGTTCAGACACAGAAGTAGTTAATTTCTGCCAAATTTCAGAGCTCCAGCTGGTACGGTTCAGCGGTGAGGCCCCCCTGAGCATAATATGAGGCAGATAATATCCTGTAATTAAAACTTTAAAATTACACCAAAGTTGTTGTGAAAGGCTTGCCTCTATGAAACTTTGCACAATTGTTTATAGCAAAAAGTAGTTAATGCACAACAAATTTCAGACCTCTATCTGGTACGGTTCAGCTGTGAGGGCCCCCTCAGCTTAATATGAGGCATATAATATCCTGTAATTATAAATTTAAAATTACACCAAATCTGTTGTGAAAGGCTTGCCTCCATGAGACATTGCACAATGGTTTATAGCAAAAAGTAGTTAATGCACAACAAATTCCAGACCTCTAGCTCGTACGGATCAGCTGTGGGGGACCCCTGAGCTTAATATGAGGAATATAATATCCATAAATTAAAACTTTAAAATTACACCAACGATGTTGTGAAAGGCTTGCCTCTATGAGACTTTGCAGACTTTTTCAGACCCAAAAGTAGTTAGTGCTTGCAAAATTTCACACCCCTATCTGGTAGGGTTTAGCTGTGAGGGCCCCCTGAACTTAATATGAGGAATATAATATCCATACATTAAAACTTTAAAATTACACCAAAGATTTTGTGAAAGGATTACCTCCATGAGACTTTGCACAGTCGTTCAGACACAGAAGTACTTAATTCTTGCCTAATTTCAGACCTTCAGCTAGTACGGTTCAGCGGTGAGGCCCCCCTGAGCATAATATGAGGCAGGTAATATCCTATAATTATACATTTAAAATTACACCAAATCTGTTGTGAAAGGCTTCCCTCTATGAGACTTTGCAGACTTGTTCATACCCATAAGTAGTTGATGCAAGCCAAATTTCAGACCTCTAGCTGGTACGGGTCAGCTGTGGGGGACCCCTGAGCTTAATATGAGGAATATAATATCCATAAATTAAAACTTTAAAATTACACCAACGATGTTGTGAAAGGCTTGCCTCTATGACACTTTGCACACTTTTTCAGACCCAAAAGTAGTTAGTGCTTGCAAAATTTCACACCCCTATCTGGTAGGGTTTAGCTGTGAGGGCCCCCTGAACTTAATATGAGGAATATAATATCCATACATTAAAACTTTAAAATTACACCAAAGTTGTTGTGAAAGGCTTGCCTCTATGAAACTTTGCACAATTGTTTATAGCAAAAAGTAGTTAATGCACAACAAATTTCAGACCTCTATCTGGTATGGTTCAGCTGTGAGGGCCCCCTCAGCTTAATATGAGGCATATAATATCCTGTAATTATAAATTTAAAATTACACCAAATCTGTTGTGAAAGGCTTGCCTCCATGAGACTTTGCACACTTGTTCATACCCATAAGTAGTTGATGCCTGCCAAATTTCAGTCCTCTAGCTGGTACGGGTCAGCTGTGACACCCCCTAATGTTTTTTGAAAAATAAAGTCAATCATCTCCCCATTGTCTTGCATCTGTGACTTTAGGAAATTCAAAAGGTCACTGCAGCTATTTGTTGAGGGCTGCACTGATGAAACTTTGCATACATGTTCTGACATATGTCTAGTGTGTGAACACTGATTTTCAGGCCACTATTTCTATACCACACAGAAATATCACCTGACAAAAGATAGGTGGGTCTGCTCCAATCATTTTAGATTAGAGAATAATATTTTTTCTCTGGAATGGCTCCCAATGCATCTCAATGGACCGACTAGAGAAAAATATTTTTTATTTGGAATGTCGCGGCCTATATACTGCATTGCAGCCACTTATGATAAAAATCAAGCTTGTTTCAAATGAAAAAGGCATAATCTTAACAGACATGTATAGATGTGATTCAAGAGCAGACTGTCTAGTTTCAGGAACACTTTAAATCATCTTCCTAGGCTACTCCTACATGCAGTTATGGCCTGTCAAATGATAGGTGGGGTGCATCCATTCACTTAACATTGGCAACCTTGGCAGATTCAAATGGTCACTGCAGGTCAGGGGTCACGGCTACACTTATGAAACTTGGCAAACATGTTCAAACCTACATCTAGTTTAGGTATACCAAATTTCAGACGACTAGCTGGTATGGTTCAGCTGTGAGGGCCCGCTGAACTTAATATGAGGAATATAATATCCATACATTAAAACTTTAAAATTACACCAAAGTTGTTGTGAAAGGCTAACCTCCATGAGACTTTGTACAGTCGTTCAGACACAGAAGTAGTTAATTTCTGCCAAATTTCAGAGCTCCAGCTGGTACGGTTCAGCGGTGAGGCCCCCCTGAGCATAATATGAGGCAGATAATATCCTGTAATTAAAACTTTAAAATTACACCAAAGTTGTTGTGAAAGGCTTGCCTCTATGAAACTTTGCACAATTGTTTATAGCAAAAAGTAGTTAATGCACAACAAATTTCAGACCTCTATCTGGTACGGTTCAGCTGTGAGGGCCCCCTCAGCTTAATATGAGGCATATAATATCCTGTAATTATAAATTTAAAATTACACCAAATCTGTTGTGAAAGGCTTGCCTCCATGAGACATTGCACAATGGTTTATAGCAAAAAGTAGTTAATGCACAACAAATTCCAGACCTCTAGCTCGTACGGATCAGCTGTGGGGGACCCCTGAGCTTAATATGAGGAATATAATATCCATAAATTAAAACTTTAAAATTACACCAACGATGTTGTGAAAGGCTTGCCTCTATGAGACTTTGCAGACTTTTTCAGACCCAAAAGTAGTTAGTGCTTGCAAAATTTCACACCCCTATCTGGTAGGGTTTAGCTGTGAGGGCCCCCTGAACTTAATATGAGGAATATAATATCCATACATTAAAACTTTAAAATTACACCAAAGATTTTGTGAAAGGATTACCTCCATGAGACTTTGCACAGTCGTTCAGACACAGAAGTACTTAATTCTTGCCTAATTTCAGACCTTCAGCTAGTACGGTTCAGCGGTGAGGCCCCCCTGAGCATAATATGAGGCAGGTAATATCCTATAATTATACATTTAAAATTACACCAAATCTGTTGTGAAAGGCTTCCCTCTATGAGACTTTGCAGACTTGTTCATACCCATAAGTAGTTGATGCAAGCCAAATTTCAGACCTCTAGCTGGTACGGGTCAGCTGTGGGGGACCCCTGAGCTTAATATGAGGAATATAATATCCATAAATTAAAACTTTAAAATTACACCAACGATGTTGTGAAAGGCTTGCCTCTATGACACTTTGCACACTTTTTCAGACCCAAAAGTAGTTAGTGCTTGCAAAATTTCACACCCCTATCTGGTAGGGTTTAGCTGTGAGGGCCCCCTGAACTTAATATGAGGAATATAATATCCATACATTAAAACTTTAAAATTACACCAAAGTTGTTGTGAAAGGCTTGCCTCTATGAAACTTTGCACAATTGTTTATAGCAAAAAGTAGTTAATGCACAACAAATTTCAGACCTCTATCTGGTATGGTTCAGCTGTGAGGGCCCCCTCAGCTTAATATGAGGCATATAATATCCTGTAATTATAAATTTAAAATTACACCAAATCTGTTGTGAAAGGCTTGCCTCCATGAGACTTTGCACACTTGTTCATACCCATAAGTAGTTGATGCCTGCCAAATTTCAGTCCTCTAGCTGGTACGGGTCAGCTGTGACACCCCCTAATGTTTTTTGAAAAATAAAGTCAATCATCTCCCCATTGTCTTGCATCTGTGACTTTAGGAAATTCAAAAGGTCACTGCAGCTATTTGTTGAGGGCTGCACTGATGAAACTTTGCATACATGTTCTGACATATGTCTAGTGTGTGAACACTGATTTTCAGGCCACTATTTCTATACCACACAGAAATATCACCTGACAAAAGATAGGTGGGTCTGCTCCAATCATTTTAGATTAGAGAATAATATTTTTTCTCTGGAATGGCTCCCAATGCATCTCAATGGACCGACTAGAGAAAAATATTTTTTATTTGGAATGTCGCGGCCTATATACTGCATTGCAGCCACTTATGATAAAAATCAAGCTTGTTTCAAATGAAAAAGGCATAATCTTAACAGACATGTTTAGATGTGATTCAAGAGCAGACTGTCTAGTTTCAGGAACACTTTAAATCATCTTCCTAGGCTACTCCTACATGCAGTTATGGCCTGTCAAATGATAGGTGGGGTGCATCCATTCACTTAACATTGGCAACCTTGGCAGATTCAAATGGTCACTGCAGGTCAGGGGTCACGGCTACACTTATGAAACTTGGCAAACATGTTCAAACCTACACCTAGTTTAGGTATACCAAATTTCAGACGACTAGCTGGTATGGTTCAGCTGTGAGGGCCCGCTGAACTTAATATGAGGAATATAATATCCATACATTAAAACTTTAAAATTACACCAAAGTTGTTGTGAAAGGCTTGCCTCTATGAAACTTTGCACAATTGTTTATAGCAAAAAGTAGTTAATGCACAACAAATTTCAGACCTCTATCTGGTATGGTTCAGCTGTGAGGGCCCCCTCAGCTTAATATGAGGCATATAATATCCTGTAATTATAAATTTAAAATTACACCAAATCTGTTGTGAAAGGCTTGCCTCCATGAGACTTTGCACACTTGTTCATACCCATAAGTAGTTGATGCCTGCCAAATTTCAGTCCTCTAGCTGGTACGGGTCAGCTGTGACACCCCCTAATGTTTTTTGAAAAATAAAGTCAATCATCTCCCCATTGTCTTGCATCTGTGACTTTAGGAAATTCAAAAGGTCACTGCAGCTATTTGTTGAGGGCTGCACTGATGAAACTTTGCATACATGTTCTGACATATGTCTAGTGTGTGAACACTGATTTTCAGGCCACTATTTCTATACCACACAGAAATATCACCTGACAAAAGATAGGTGGGTCTGCTCCAATCATTTTAGATTAGAGAATAATATTTTTTCTCTGGAATGGCTCCCAATGCATCTCAATGGACCGACTAGAGAAAAATATTTTTTATTTGGAATGTCGCGGCCTATATACTGCATTGCAGCCACTTATGATAAAAATCAAGCTTGTTTCAAATGAAAAAGGCATAATCTTAACAGACATGTATAGATGTGATTCAAGAGCAGACTGTCTAGTTTCAGGAACACTTTAAATCATCTTCCTAGGCTACTCCTACATGCAGTTATGGCCTGTCAAATGATAGGTGGGGTGCATCCATTCACTTAACATTGGCAACCTTGGCAGATTCAAATGGTCACTGCAGGTCAGGGGTCACGGCTACACTTATGAAACTTGGCAAACATGTTCAAACCTACATCTAGTTTAGGTATACCAAATTTCAGACGACTAGCTGGTATGGTTCAGCTGTGAGGGCCCGCTGAACTTAATATGAGGAATATAATATCCATACATTAAAAATTTAAAATTACACCAAAGTTGTTGTGAAAGGCTTACCTCCATGAGACTTTGTACAGTCGTTCAGACACAGAAGTAGTTAATTTCTGCCAAATTTCAGAGCTCCAGCTGGTACGGTTCAGCGGTGAGGCCCCCCTGAGCATAATATGAGGCAGATAATATCCTGTAATTAAAACTTTAAAATTACACCAAAGTTGTTGTGAAAGGCTTGCCTCTATGAAACTTTGCACAATTGTTTATAGCAAAAAGTAGTTAATGCACAACAAATTTCAGACCTCTATCTGGTACGGTTCAGCTGTGAGGGCCCCCTCAGCTTAATATGAGGCATATAATATCCTGTAATTATAAATTTAAAATTACACCAAATCTGTTGTGAAAGGCTTGCCTCCATGAGACATTGCACAATGGTTTATAGCAAAAAGTAGTTAATGCACAACAAATTCCAGACCTCTAGCTCGTACGGATCAGCTGTGGGGGACCCCTGAGCTTAATATGAGGAATATAATATCCATAAATTAAAACTTTAAAATTACACCAACGATGTTGTGAAAGGCTTGCCTCTATGAGACTTTGCAGACTTTTTCAGACCCAAAAGTAGTTAGTGCTTGCAAAATTTCACACCCCTATCTGGTAGGGTTTAGCTGTGAGGGCCCCCTGAACTTAATATGAGGAATATAATATCCATACATTAAAACTTTAAAATTACACCAAAGATTTTGTGAAAGGATTACCTCCATGAGACTTTGCACAGTCGTTCAGACACAGAAGTACTTAATTCTTGCCTAATTTCAGACCTTCAGCTAGTACGGTTCAGCGGTGAGGCCCCCCTGAGCATAATATGAGGCAGGTAATATCCTATAATTATACATTTAAAATTACACCAAATCTGTTGTGAAAGGCTTCCCTCTATGAGACTTTGCAGACTTGTTCATACCCATAAGTAGTTGATGCAAGCCAAATTTCAGACCTCTAGCTGGTACGGGTCAGCTGTGGGGGACCCCTGAGCTTAATATGAGGAATATAATATCCATAAATTAAAACTTTAAAATTACACCAACGATGTTGTGAAAGGCTTGCCTCTATGACACTTTGCACACTTTTTCAGACCCAAAAGTAGTTAGTGCTTGCAAAATTTCACACCCCTATCTGGTAGGGTTTAGCTGTGAGGGCCCCCTGAACTTAATATGAGGAATATAATATCCATACATTAAAACTTTAAAATTACACCAAAGTTGTTGTGAAAGGCTTGCCTCTATGAAACTTTGCACAATTGTTTATAGCAAAAAGTAGTTAATGCACAACAAATTTCAGACCTCTATCTGGTATGGTTCAGCTGTGAGGGCCCCCTCAGCTTAATATGAGGCATATAATATCCTGTAATTATAAATTTAAAATTACACCAAATCTGTTGTGAAAGGCTTGCCTCCATGAGACTTTGCACACTTGTTCATACCCATAAGTAGTTGATGCCTGCCAAATTTCAGTCCTCTAGCTGGTACGGGTCAGCTGTGACACCCCCTAATGTTTTTTGAAAAATAAAGTCAATCATCTCCCCATTGTCTTGCATCTGTGACTTTAGGAAATTCAAAAGGTCACTGCAGCTATTTGTTGAGGGCTGCACTGATGAAACTTTGCATACATGTTCTGACATATGTCTAGTGTGTGAACACTGATTTTCAGGCCACTATTTCTATACCACACAGAAATATCACCTGACAAAAGATAGGTGGGTCTGCTCCAATCATTTTAGATTAGAGAATAATATTTTTTCTCTGGAATGGCTCCCAATGCATCTCAATGGACCGACTAGAGAAAAATATTTTTTATTTGGAATGTCGCGGCCTATATACTGCATTGCAGCCACTTATGATAAAAATCAAGCTTGTTTCAAATGAAAAAGGCATAATCTTAACAGACATGTTTAGATGTGATTCAAGAGCAGACTGTCTAGTTTCAGGAACACTTTAAATCATCTTCCTAGGCTACTCCTACATGCAGTTATGGCCTGTCAAATGATAGGTGGGGTGCATCCATTCACTTAACATTGGCAACCTTGGCAGATTCAAATGGTCACTGCAGGTCAGGGGTCACGGCTACACTTATGAAACTTGGCAAACATGTTCAAACCTACATCTAGTTTAGGTATACCAAATTTCAGACGACTAGCTGGTATGGTTCAGCTGTGAGGGCCCGCTGAACTTAATATGAGGAATATAATATCCATACATTAAAACTTTAAAATTACACCAAAGTTGTTGTGAAAGGCTAACCTCCATGAGACTTTGTACAGTCGTTCAGACACAGAAGTAGTTAATTTCTGCCAAATTTCAGAGCTCCAGCTGGTACGGTTCAGCGGTGAGGCCCCCCTGAGCATAATATGAGGCAGATAATATCCTGTAATTAAAACTTTAAAATTACACCAAAGTTGTTGTGAAAGGCTTGCCTCTATGAAACTTTGCACAATTGTTTATAGCAAAAAGTAGTTAATGCACAACAAATTTCAGACCTCTATCTGGTACGGTTCAGCTGTGAGGGCCCCCTCAGCTTAATATGAGGCATATAATATCCTGTAATTATAAATTTAAAATTACACCAAATCTGTTGTGAAAGGCT
Source organism: Paramormyrops kingsleyae (assembly GCF_048594095.1). Classification (NCBI taxonomy): domain Eukaryota; kingdom Metazoa; phylum Chordata; class Actinopteri; order Osteoglossiformes; family Mormyridae; genus Paramormyrops; species Paramormyrops kingsleyae. The sequence goes on from NW_027325968.1 coordinate 747,054, forward strand.
TGCCTCCATGAGACATTGCACAATGGTTTATAGCAAAAAGTAGTTAATGCACAACAAATTCCAGACCTCTAGCTCGTACGGATCAGCTGTGGGGGACCCCTGAGCTTAATATGAGGAATATAATATCCATAAATTAAAACTTTAAAATTACACCAACGATGTTGTGAAAGGCTTGCCTCTATGAGACTTTGCAGACTTTTTCAGACCCAAAAGTAGTTAGTGCTTGCAAAATTTCACACCCCTATCTGGTAGGGTTTAGCTGTGAGGGCCCCCTGAACTTAATATGAGGAATATAATATCCATACATTAAAACTTTAAAATTACACCAAAGATTTTGTGAAAGGATTACCTCCATGAGACTTTGCACAGTCGTTCAGACACAGAAGTACTTAATTCTTGCCTAATTTCAGACCTTCAGCTAGTACGGTTCAGCGGTGAGGCCCCCCTGAGCATAATATGAGGCAGGTAATATCCTATAATTATACATTTAAAATTACACCAAATCTGTTGTGAAAGGCTTCCCTCTATGAGACTTTGCAGACTTGTTCATACCCATAAGTAGTTGATGCAAGCCAAATTTCAGACCTCTAGCTGGTACGGGTCAGCTGTGGGGGACCCCTGAGCTTAATATGAGGAATATAATATCCATAAATTAAAACTTTAAAATTACACCAACGATGTTGTGAAAGGCTTGCCTCTATGACACTTTGCACACTTTTTCAGACCCAAAAGTAGTTAGTGCTTGCAAAATTTCACACCCCTATCTGGTAGGGTTTAGCTGTGGGGGACCCCTGAGCTTAATATGAGGAATATAATATCCATACATTAAAACTTTAAAATTACACCAACGATGTTGTGAAAGGCTTCCCTCTATGAGCCTTTGCACACATTTTCAGAACCAAAAGTAGTTAGTGCTTGCAAAATTTCACACCCCTATCTGGTAGGGTTTAGCTGTGAGGGCCCCCTGAACTTAATATGAGGAATATAATATCCATACATTAAAACTTTAAAATTACACCAAAGTTGTTGTGAAAGGCTTCCCTCTATGAGACTTTGCACACTTGTTCATACCCATAAGTAGTTGATGCAAGCCAAATTTCAGACCTCTAGCTGGTACGGGTCAGCTGTGGGGGATCCCTGAGCTTAATATGAGGAATATAATATCCATAAATTAAAACTTTAAAATTACACCAACGATGTTGTGAAAGGCTTGCCTCTATGAGACTTTGCACAGTCGTTCAGACACAGAAGTAGTTAATTTCTGCCAAATTTCAGAGCTCCAGCTGGTACCGTTCAGCGGTGAGGCCCCCCTGAGCATAATATGAGGCAGATAATATCCTGTAATTAAAACTTTAAAATTACACCAAAGTTGTTGTGAAAGGCTTGCCTCTATGAAACTTTGCACAATTGTTTATAGCAAAAAGTAGTTAATGCACAACAAATTTCAGACCTCTATCTGGTATGGTTCAGCTGTGAGGGCCCCCTCAGCTAAATATGAAGCATATAATATCCTGTAATTATAAATTTAAAATTACACCAAATCTGTTGTGAAAGGCTTGCCTCCATGAGACTTTGCACACTTGTTCATACCCATAAGTAGTTGATGCCTGCCAAATTTCAGTCCTCTAGCTGGTACGGGTCAGCTGTGACACCCCCTAATGTTTTTTGAAAAATAAAGTCAATCATCTCCCCATTGTCTTGCATCTGTGACTTTAGGAAATTCAAAAGGTCACTGCAGCTATTTGTTGAGGGCTGCACTGATGAAACTTTGCATACATGTTCTGACATATGTCTAGTGTGTGAACACTGATTTTCAGGCCACTATTTCTATACCACACAGAAATATCACCTGACAAAAGATAGGTGGGTCTGCTCCAATCATTTTAGATTAGAGAATAATATTTTTTCTCTGGAATGGCTCCCAATGCATCTCAATGGACCGACTAGAGAAAAATATTTTTTATTTGGAATGGCGCGGCCTATATACTGCATTGCAGCCACTTATGATAAAAATCAAGCTTGTTTCAAATGAAAAAGGCATAATCTTAACAGACATGTATAGATGTGATTCAAGAGCAGACTGTCTAGTTTCAGGAACACTTTTAAGCATCTTCCTAGGCTACTCCTACATGCAGTTATGGCCTGTCAAATGATAGGTGGGGTGCATCCATTCACTTAACATTGGCAACCTTGGCAGATTCAAATGGTCATTGCAGGTCAGGGGTCACGGCTACACTTATGAAACTTGGCAAACATGTTCAAACCTACATCTAGTTTAGGTATACCAAATTTCAGACGACGAGCTGGTATGGTTCAGCTGTGAGGGCCCGCTGAACTTAATATGAGGAATATAATATCCATACATTAAAACTTTAAAATTACACCAAAGTTGTTGTGAAAGGCTTACCTCCATGAGACTTTGCACAGTCGTTCAGACACAGAAGTAGTTAATTTCTGCCAAATTTCAGAGCTCCAGCTGGTACGGTTCAGCGGTGAGGCCCCCCTGAGCATAATATGAGGCAGATAATATCCTGTAATTAAAACTTTAAAATTACACCAAAGTTGTTGTGAAAGGCTTGCCTCTATGAAACTTTGCACAATTGTTTATAGCAAAAAGTAGTTAATGCACAACAAATTTCAGACCTCTATCTGGTACGGTTCAGCTGTGAGGGCCCCCTCAGCTTAATATGAGGCATATAATATCCTGTAATTATAAATTTAAAATTACACCAAATCTGTTGTGAAAGGCTTGCCTCCATGAGACATTGCACAATGGTTTATAGCAAAAAGTAGTTAATGCACAACAAATTCCAGACCTCTAGCTCGTACGGATCAGCTGTGGGGGACCCCTGAGCTTAATATGAGGAATATAATATCCATAAATTAAAACTTTAAAATTACACCAACGATGTTGTGAAAGGCTTGCCTCTATGAGACTTTGCAGACTTTTTCAGACCCAAAAGTAGTTAGTGCTTGCAAAATTTCACACCCCTATCTGGTAGGGTTTAGCTGTGAGGGCCCCCTGAACTTAATATGAGGAATATAATATCCATACATTAAAACTTTAAAATTACACCAAAGATTTTGTGAAAGGATTACCTCCATGAGACTTTGCACAGTCGTTCAGACACAGAAGTACTTAATTCTTGCCTAATTTCAGACCTTCAGCTAGTACGGTTCAGCGGTGAGGCCCCCCTGAGCATAATATGAGGCAGGTAATATCCTATAATTATACATTTAAAATTACACCAAATCTGTTGTGAAAGGCTTCCCTCTATGAGACTTTGCAGACTTGTTCATACCCATAAGTAGTTGATGCAAGCCAAATTTCAGACCTCTAGCTGGTACGGGTCAGCTGTGGGGGACCCCTGAGCTTAATATGAGGAATATAATATCCATAAATTAAAACTTTAAAATTACACCAACGATGTTGTGAAAGGCTTGCCTCTATGACACTTTGCACACTTTTTCAGACCCAAAAGTAGTTAGTGCTTGCAAAATTTCACACCCCTATCTGGTAGGGTTTAGCTGTGGGGGACCCCTGAGCTTAATATGAGGAATATAATATCCATACATTAAAACTTTAAAATTACACCAACGATGTTGTGAAAGGCTTCCCTCTATGAGCCTTTGCACACATTTTCAGAACCAAAAGTAGTTAGTGCTTGCAAAATTTCACACCCCTATCTGGTAGGGTTTAGCTGTGAGGGCCCCCTGAACTTAATATGAGGAATATAATATCCATACATTAAAACTTTAAAATTACACCAAAGTTGTTGTGAAAGGCTTCCCTCTATGAGACTTTGCACACTTGTTCATACCCATAAGTAGTTGATGCAAGCCAAATTTCAGACCTCTAGCTGGTACGGGTCAGCTGTGGGGGACCCCTGAGCTTAATATGAGGAATATAATATCCATAAATTAAAACTTTAAAATTACACCAACGATGTTGTGAAAGGCTTGCCTCTATGAGACTTTGCACAGTCGTTCAGACACAGAAGTAGTTAATTTCTGCCAAATTTCAGAGCTCCAGCTGGTACCGTTCAGCGGTGAGGCCCCCCTGAGCATAATATGAGGCAGATAATATCCTGTAATTAAAACTTTAAAATTACACCAAAGTTGTTGTGAAAGGCTTGCCTCTATGAAACTTTGCACAATTGTTTATAGCAAAAAGTAGTTAATGCACAACAAATTTCAGACCTCTATCTGGTATGGTTCAGCTGTGAGGGCCCCCTCAGCTTAATATGAAGCATATAATATCCTGTAATTATAAATTTAAAATTACACCAAATCTGTTGAGAAAGGCTTGCCTCCATGAGACTTTGCACACTTGTTCATACCCATAAGTAGTTGATGCCTGCCAAATTTCAGTCCTCTAGCTGGTACGGGTCAGCTGTGACACCCCCTAATGTTTTTTGAAAAATAAAGTCAATCATCTCCCCATTGTCTTGCATCTGTGACTTTAGGAAATTCAAAAGGTCACTGCAGCTATTTGTTGAGGGCTGCACTGATGAAACTTTGCATACATGTTCTGACATATGTCTAGTGTGTGAACACTGATTTTCAGGCCACTATTTCTATACCACACAGAAATATCACCTGACAAAAGATAGGTGGGTCTGCTCCAATCATTTTAGATTAGAGAATAATATTTTTTCTCTGGAATGGCTCCCAATGCATCTCAATGGACCGACTAGAGAAAAATATTTTTTATTTGGAATGGCGCGGCCTATATACTGCATTGCAGCCACTTATGATAAAAATCAAGCTTGTTTCAAATGAAAAAGGCATAATCTTAACAGACATGTATAGATGTGATTCAAGAGCAGACTGTCTAGTTTCAGGAACACTTTAAACCATCTTCCTAGGCTACTCCTACATGCAGTTATGGCCTGTCAAATGATAGGTGGGGTGCATCCATTCACTTAACATTGGCAACCTTGGCAGATTCAAATGGTCACTGTAGGTCAGGGGTCACGGCTACACTTATGAAACTTGGCAAACATGTTCAAACCTACATCTAGTTTAGGTATACCAAATTTCAGACGACGAGCTGGTATGGTTCAGCTGTGAGGGCCCGCTGAACTTAATATGAGGAATATAATATCCATACATTAAAACTTTAAAATTACACCAAAGTTGTTGTGAAAGGCTTACCTCCATGAGACTTTGCACAGTCGTTCAGACACAGAAGTAGTTCATTTCTGCCAAATTTCAGAGCTCCAGCTGGTACGGTTCAGCGGTGAGGCCCCCCTGAGCATAATATGAGGCAGATAATATCCTGTAATTAAAACTTTAAAATTACACCAAAGTTGTTGTGAAAGGCTTGCCTCTATGAAACTTTGCACAATTGTTTATAGCAAAAAGTAGTTAATGCACAACAAATCTCAGACCTCTATCTGGTACGGTTCAGCTGTGAGGGCCCCCTCAGCTTAATATGAGGCATATAATATCCTGTAATTATAAATTTAAAATTACACCAAATCTGTTGTGAAAGGCTTGCCTCCATGAGACTTTGCACAATGGTTTATAGCAAAAAGTAGTTAATGCACAACAAATTCCAGACCTCTAGCTCGTACGGATCAGCTGTGGGGGACCCCTGAGCTTAATATGAGGAATATAATATCCATAAATTAAAACTTTAAAATTACACCAACGATGTTGTGAAAGGCTTGCCTCTATGAGACTTTGCAGACTTTTTCAGACCCAAAAGTAGTTAGTGCTTGCAAAATTTCACACCCCTATCTGGTAGGGTTTAGCTGTGAGGGCCCCCTGAACTTAATATGAGGAATATAATATCCATACATTAAAACTTTAAAATTACACCAAAGATTTTGTGAAAGGATTACCTCCATGAGACTTTGCAGAGTCGTTCAGACACAGAAGTACTTAATTCTTGCCTAATTTCAGACCTTCAGCTAGTACGGTTCAGCGGTGAGGCCCCCCTGAGCATAATATGAGGCAGGTAATATCCTATAATTATAAATTTAAAATTACACCAAATCTGTTGTGAAAGGCTTCCCTCTATGAGACTTTGCACACTTGTTCATACCCATAAGTAGTTGATGCAAGCCAAATTTCAGACCTCTAGCTGGTACGGGTCAGCTGTGGGGGACCCCTGAGCTTAATATGAGGAATATAATATCCATAAATTAAAACTTTAAAATTACACCAACGATGTTGTGAAAGGCTTGCCTCTATGAGACTTGGCACACTTTTTCAGACCCAAAAGTAGTTAGTGCTTGCAAAATTTCACACCCCTATCTGGTAGGGTTTAGCTGTGGGGGACCCCTGAGCTTAATATGAGGAATATAATATCCATACATTAAAACTTTAAAATTACACCAACGATGTTGTGAAAGGCTTCCCTCTATGAGACTTTGCACACTTTTTCAGAACCAAAAGTAGTTAGTGCTTGCAAAATTTCACACCCCTATCTGGTAGGGTTTAGCTGTGAGGGCCCCCTGAGCTTAATATGAGGAATATAATATCCATTCATAAAAACTTTAAAATTACAACAAATGATCTTGTGAAAGGCTTGCCTCTATGAGACTTTGCACACTTTTTCAGACCGAAAAGTAGTTAAAGCATGCCAAATTTCAGGCCCCTAGTTGGTATGATTCAGCTGAGGCCCCCCTGAGCTTAATATGAGGCATATAATATCTATACATTAAAACTTTAAAATTACACCAAAGATGTTGTGTAAGGCTTACCTCCATGAGACTTTGCACAGTCGTTCAGACACAGAAGTAGTTAATTCATGCCAAATTTCAGACCTCCAGCTGGTACGGTTCAGCGGTGAGGCCCCCCTGAGCATAATATGAGTCAGATAATATCTTGTAATTATAAATTTGAAATTACACCAAAGATTTTTTGAAAGGCTTGCCTCAATGAGACTTTGCACACTTGTTCATAGCCATAAGTAGTTAATGCATGCGAAATTTCACATCCCTCGCTGGTAGGGTTCAGCTCTGAGGCCCCCCTGAGCTAAATATGAGGCATATAATATCGATACATTGAAACTTTAAAATTACACCAAAGATTTTGTGAAAGGATTGCCTCCATGACATTTTGCACAGTTTTTCATAGCCATAAGTAGTTAAAGCCTGCCAAATTTCAGACCCCTAGCTGGTACCGTTCAGCTGTGAGGCCCCCCTGAGCTTAATATGAGGCATATACTGTAATATCGATACATTAAAAGTTTAAAATTACACCAAAGATGTTCTGAAAGGCTTGCCTCAATGAGACTTTGCACACTTGTTCATAGCAATAAGTAGTTAATGCAGACCAAATTTCAGACCCCTAGCTGGTACAGCTTACCTCTGAGGCCCCCCTGAGATTAATATGAGGCATATTTGATCAATACAATAAAATTATACAATTACACCAAAGATGTTGTGAAAGGCTTGCCTCTATGAGACTTTGCACACTTTTCCAGACCGAAAAGTAGTTGAAGCATGCCAAATTTCAGAGCCCTAGCTGGTACCGTTCAGCTGTGAGGCCCCCCTGAGCTTAATATGAGGAATATAATATCCATACATAAAAACTTTAAAATTACACCAATGATGTTGTGAAAGGCTTGCCTCTATAAAACTTTGCACAATTGTTTATACCAAAAAGTAGTTAATGCACAACAAATTTCAGACCTCTATCTGGTACGGTTCAGCTGTGAGGGCCCCCTCAGCTTAATATGAGGCATATAATATCCTGTAATTATAAATTTAAAATTACACCAAATCTGTTGTGAAAGGCTTGCCTCTGTGAGACTTTGCACACTTGTTCATACCCATAAGTAGTTGATGCATGCCAAATTTCAGACCTCTAGCTGGTACGGGTCAGCTGTGACACCCCCTAATGTTTTTTGAAAAATAAAGTCAATCATCTCCCCATTGTCTTGCATCGGTGACTTTAGGAAATTCAAAAGGTCACTGCAGCTATTTGTTGAGGGCTGCACTGATGAAACTTTGCATACATGTTCTGACATATGTCTAGTGTGTGACCACTGATTTTCAGGCCACTATATCTATACCACACAGAAATATCACCTGACAAAAGATAGGTGGGCCTGCTCCAATCATTTTAGATTAGAGAATAATATTTTTTCTCTGGAATGGCTCCCAATGCATCTCAATGGACCGACTAGAGAAAAATATTTTTTATTTGGAATGGCGCGGCCTACATACTGCATTGCAGCCACATGACAAAAATCCAGCTGGTTTTAAATGAAGGAGGCATAATCTTAACAGACCTGTGTAGATGGGATTAAGCAGCTACCTGTCTAGTTTTAGAAACACTTTGAACCATCCTCATACATCACTTCTACACGGAGTTATGGGCTGTCAAATGACAGGTGGGGTGCTTCCGTTCACTTACATAGGCGACCTTAGCAAATTCAAAAGGTCACTGCAGGTCTTTGGTAAGGGCTGTAGCCATAAAACATGGCACACTCATTCAGGTACACATACAGTCTGTCTTTGCCAAATTTCAGACCAATAGCTCGTACGGTTCAGCCATGACGCCCTACAGGAGACAAGATGAAAAACTTTGAGACACCGACTGAAAACCAATCACCTTTTATTTTTGCCACATTTTTTGTTTGTTTACATCTTTTTTAAATTCTCTATAAAACAAGCTTTTTTAACTAATTAAATTTTTTTTGACAAATTAAAAAAAAAACAAAAACATCGTCCCTGCCACTCCTGCCATCTGAAATATAAAAAGACAATACCAAAAGAGAATGATCAGTGAGGAGAACCGCAAGAGTGCAAGAATAGTAGTGGTGGAAAAATTTTGGTTTTCAATGCTTACTGATGTTGCTTACTTTCGTAAATTGTTAATGACGTCACTGGTTTAAACTTCTGGTGCGATGCTTTCAATAAATGACAAACAAACGTCTTTAAGATCACCACACACATTGATATACAGTGGTACCTCAGTTCTCGAACTCACTAGAACTAGTGGAACAAACCATTTTGACCTAGAACTCGATCTGAATATCAGAAGTCGAACCGTGAACGTTGGGCTAAAATAAATCGTACACGCCAGGAAAGAACGGATTAAGTTCGAGAACCAAGGTACCACTGTATATAGAGATCTTCTTGAGGAAGTGTAATGCTATGACAAGAACTTTAATTATATATGTTTTTATTTTTACCTGTGTATATATGCAAGACAATACATTGATGTGACTTACTTTTAGCCTCTTCGGTTGAGGGGGTGTTAGGCTCCGAGATGCGGGGACATCTTCATCTTTAGCTGGAATATCAAGACATACACCCATAATTTTGACAATCACCATCACCATTCAATTTTATCACTTACATGTGTCACATTCAACAGGGGGAAGATTGTCTTAAAATACAGTTTTGCATGTGTATATATCCAAGACAACACATTGGTGTGACTTACTTTCACTCTCTTCGGGTGAGACAGGCTGGGTCGTGTCGTGATCATCGTCGGCTGGAATATCAAGACATACACCCATAATTTTGACAATCACCATTCAATTTTATCAGCTATACTTTGTCACTTACATGTGTCACATTCAACAGGGGGAAGATTGTCTTAAAATACAGTTTTGCATGTGTATATATCCAAGACAACACATTGGTGTGACTTACTTTCACTCTCTTCGGGTGAGAGGCTGGGTCGTGTCGTGATCATCGTCGGCTGGAATATCAAGACATACACCCATAATTTTGACAATCCCCATCACCATTCAATTTTATCAGCTATACTTTGTCACTTACATGTGTCACATTCAACAGGGGGAAGATTGTCTTAAAATACAGTTTTGCATGTGTATATATCCAAGACAACACATTGGTGTGACTTACTTTCACTCTCTTCGGGTGAGACAGGCTGGGTCGTGTCGTGATCATCGTCGGCTGGAATATCAAGACATACACCCATAATTTTGACAATCCCCATCACCATTCAATTTTATCAGCTATATTTTGTCACTTACATGTGTCACATTCAACAGGGGGAAGATTGTCTTAAAATACAGTTTTGCATGTGTATATATCCAAGACAACACATTGGTGTGACTTACTTTCACTCTCTTCGGGTGAGACAGGCTGGGTCGTGTCGTGATCATCGTCGGCTGGAATATCAAGACATACACCCATAATTTTGACAATCCCCATCACCATTCAATTTTATCAGCTATATTTTGTCACTTACATGTGTCACATTCAACAGGGGGAAGATTGTCTTAAAATACAGTTTTGCATGTGTATATATCTAAGACAATACATTTGTGTGACTTACTTTCACTCTCTTGGGGTGAGGCGGGCGGCAATGTGGTCACATTATCGTCGGCTAGAATATCAAGACATAAACCCATAATTTTGACAATTCCCATCACCATTCAAATTTATCAGCTATACATTGTCACTTACATGTGTTACATTCAAAAAGGGGATAATTGTCATGAAATAGATTTATAAATTGGTGTGACTTACTTTTAGCCTCTTTGGTTGAGGGGGGCGGTGGGTCTCAGATGCGGCGGCATCTTCATCAGGATCTGCCATTTTGATTGTGATGCCTACCACAGAAAACAAAGCATTAAATTATTATCAATCCATTTTAAAACGTCTGAAATCCCTAATCAATAGAAGTCCAGGAATGTAACGTACAATTAACAAAACACTAAATTATACATTCGAAATAAACTGGATTGTAAATAACATGCATACACATGCATGCGCACCGTAGTAATAAATTGAAATCTAAATTATACTTCCAACAGCAGTTCCCAGTTTAAAAAGCTTGCGACAAGCAGTCTGAATATGATACTACATAAATAGCCATCAAACAAAACGTGTTTATTTTACGAGACAATGCATAGCATTTCAATCAATAGCAAAAGGCAAAAATGTACAATTAATAAAAGAAATGCACAGGCAATGCATCCGCAATCGATATGTTTACACTCAATTATACACTGGAAATAAACTGGATTATAAATAACATGCAAACACATGCATGCGCACCGCCATTATTGTCTTCATTAGATAAGCAAACATTTCTCAGTCACCGTATTGTACGGGTGCAGTGTTTCGGTCGCGTTTAAAGATTCGAGTCTAATCATCTAACTCTGAGATAAACATTGACGTGGCTTAAAATTTAGTTTAGAAGATTAAATGCTACTAAAAAAGGTTTTACATTACTTACGAAAGGAGACGACTTTCCAGCCTGCTCTACCTCTGGACACGTAAACAACCTTCCAACGTGGTTCCCACGTGGTTCCGCGCAAAAAGGTACCCCGCCCACCCTGCCCTGATATGATTGCTGACGCAACCCCTCAATTGACAGCCAAGCACAGGAGCCTTTCAGTTTCAAAGTACAGTGATCCCCCGCCTATCGCGGAAGTTACGCTCCCATCTGCGACAGGTGGAAATCCGCGATATACCATCGCGATATCGCGGGGGCTCACCGTAGTTTAAAAACCTTAAATAACTTAAAGTATCCTCACTAACATGGATTATCTCATCACCGTAATCAACCAGTAATATAAAGTAGAACATTCAAGTACTGATAAATTGAAATCTAAATTATACTTCCAAGAGTACGTAGTTCCCAGTTTAAAAAGCTTTAAGCAAAGTTTTAAACAAGCAGTCTGAATATGATACTTTGTAAGTAGCCATCAAACAAAATGCGTTTATTTTGCGAGCCAATGCATAGCATTTCAATCAATAGCAAAAGGCAAAAATGTACAATTAATAAAACAAATGCACAGGCAATGACAATACGTAATTGACTTTTACAATTACATGGATACTATACATGCAAACACACGTATGTATACATATTAGACATTTTTTGTAAAGGTCATCAGAAGTTGTGGAGGACACCTCACAATCCATTAAAATACACCTTGGCTAGCAGATGTATTGCGATTTGTTTAGTAAGTTAGATTCAACAAATGGAATATGTAGCGATTTATATTTGTATTTTGGAATGGTTAAAAATTAGGATACAAATCGTGGAATGCTACAGAACTTCTAATTGATCCTTACCGGTAAAACTGTCCCGTCTTTATCGCCCAGGTAATACTAAGCCCTGCACGGAAAGCAATTTATATATTGGATCCTAATTATGCAATACTACGTTTTCTATTAGCATAAGAAACTTTTGGAATCACGGGATATTTTAGCGATTTCATTTGACTAGTTATGGGTATTTAAAAAGAGGAATGACGCGTTTAAAATCTTGAGCAGTAATGAGTTTAATTGACAAGAGATTTGAATAACATTACTATCAATTATAACTCGCTTACAATTCCAACTAGCAACTTCCTAATGTTGTCATAGAGGAGCTTAAATTCATAAATAAATGGGAACACATTTCCCTGATGCAGCTCTGTCCAAACTTTTGACTTGTCAAGCTAGATCTTTCAAAGCACCAACAACAACATGCCAAAGGCCTATGCTATCAATCATACATACATTGCTGCAGACTCTGCCATGACATTGTCTGCATGTGTGCCTGCACGTGTAATGCTGTGATTAAACCTGAATACCTGGGAGCCTTTGCACCTTTTGTGCATTGCAACAGAGCCAATAATGAAGTACTCTCCATAGACAAAAGTGTCCAGTCTTGGCATGTTGGTGACAATTACTGTGGCCTAAATGCTGGGCGTAGGTAAAACAGGGAAAAGTACTTTTCCTGTGGACTGGTTCCTAATGCATCTCAATGGATCGATAGATAATATTTGCAATCTTGAATTGGCAGGGCCCCACTGACTACATTGGTGACTATAGTCATTTCAACACACCATTGATAGGTATCTATAAGGACCGGACTCCTGAGGTATTACACACTTGTTCTGACATTTGTCTAGTGTTTCTCCAACTACTTTCAGACATGTAGCTATACCCCACCTGACAAATGATAGGTGGGCCTGCCCCAATCAGTTTAGATTTAGAGAATAATATTTTTTCTCTGGAATGGCTCCCAATGAATCTCAATGGACCGACTAGAGAATAATATTTTTTATTTGGAATGGCGCGGCCTACATACTGCATTGCAGCCACTTATGATAAAAATCCAGCTGGTTTTCCAGCTGAGGCATAATCTTAACAGACATGTATAGATGGAATTAAGCAGCTTCCTGTCTAGTTTTAGAAACACTTTGAGCCATCGTCATATGTCACCTCTACATGGAGTTATGGGCTGTCAAATGACAGGTGCGGTGCTTCCATTCACTTACATTGGTGACCTTGGGAAATTAAAAAGGTCACTGCAGGCTGTAGCCATAAAATATGGCAGACTCATTCAGGTACGCATCTAGTCTAGCTTTGCTAACTTTGGGACTCCTAGCTTATACGGTTCAGCAGTGAGGCCCCCTCAGTTTCATTTCAGCACTACACTTGAACAGCTCCCCATTGACCTGCATTGACAACATTTATTATTTTAAATAATCATATATTGTGAGGTGTACACCCATGAGCTGTGGCACACTTGTTTCCATATGTGACTAGTTAAAGCATGCCAAATTTCAGACCCCTAGCTGGTACCATTCAGCTGTGAGGCCCCCCTGAGCTTAATATGAGGCATATAATATCCTGTAATTATAAATTTAAAATTACACCAAAGATGGTGTGGAAGTTGTGGCTCCCTGAGACTTTGCATACTTGGTCATACCCATAAGTAGTTAAAGCATACCAAATTTCAGACTGCTAGCTGGTACAGTTCACCTGTGAGCCCCCCCTGAGGTTAATATGAGGCTTATAATATCCTTACATTAAAAATTTTAAATTACACCAATGATGTTGTGAAAGGCTTGCCTCGATGAGACTATGCATACTTGTTCATACCAATAAGTAGTTAAGGCATGCCAAATTTCAGACCCCTAGCTATTATGGTTCAGCCGTGACCCCCCCTAATGTTGTTTGAAAAATAAAGTCAATCATCTCTCCATTGTCTTGCATCTGTGACTTTAGCAAATTGAAAAGGCCACTGCAGCTCTTTGTTGAGGGCTGCACTCATGAAACTTTACATACATGTTCTGACATATGTCTAATGTGTGAACACTGATTTTCAGGCCACTATCTCTACGCCGCATAGAAATATCACCTGACAAATGATGGGTGGGCCTGCCCCAATTAGTTTAGATTTAGAGAATAATATTTTTTCTCTGGAATGGCTCCCAATGCATCTCAATGGACCGACTAGAGAATAATATTTTTTATTTGGAATGGCGCGGCATACATACTGCATTGCAGCCACTTATGACAAAAATCCAGCTGGTTTCAAATTAAAAAGGCATAATCTTAACAGACAAGTATAGATGTGATTCAAGAGCAGACAGTCTAGTTTCAGGAACACTTTGATCCATCTTCCTAGGCCACTCCTACATGGAGTTGCGGCCTCTCAAATGACAGGTGGGGTGCCTCCATTCACTTAACATTGGCGACCTTGGCAGATTCAAAAGGTCACTGCAGGTCAGGGGTGAGGGCTACAGTTATGAAACTTGGCAAACTTGTTTATACCTACATCTAGTTCATGTAAACCAAATTTGAGACCCCTAGCTGGTATGGTTCAGCTGTGAGGCCCCCCTGAGCTTAATATGAGGCATATAATATCCAGTAATTATAAACTTAAAGTTACACCAAAGATGATGTGAAAGGCATGCCTCCATGAGACTATGTACACTTGTTCATACCAATAAGTAGTTAAAGCATGACAAATTTCAGACCCCCAGCTGGCACGGTTCAGCCGTGACCCCCCCTAATGTTGTGTGAAAAATAAAGGTAATCATCTCCCCATTGTCTTGCATCTGTGACTTTAGCAAATTCAAAAGGCCACTGCAGCTCTTTGTTGAGGGCTGCACTCATGAAACTTTACATACATGTTCTGACATATGTCTAATGTGTGACCACTGATTTTCAGGCCACTATCTCTACGCCACATAGAAATATCACCTGACAAATGATAGGTGGGCCTGCCCCAATCAGTTTAGATTTAGAGAATAATATTTTTTCTCTGGAATGGCTCCCAATGCATCTCAATGGACCGACTAGAGAATAATATTTTTTATTTGGAACGGCGCGGCCTACATACTGCATTGCAGCCACTTATGACAAAAATCCAGCTGGTTTCAAATGAAGGAGGCATAATCTTAACAGACATGTATAGATTTGATTCAAGAGCAGACTGTCTAGTTTCAGGAACACTTTGAACCATCTTCCTAGGCCACTCCTACATGGAGTTATGGCCTGTCAAATGATAGGTGGGGTGCCTCCATTCACTTAACATTGGCGACCTTGGCAGATTCAAAAGGTCACTGCAGGTCAGGGGTGAGGGCTACAGTTATGAAACTTGGCAAACTTGTTTATACCTAGAACTAGTTCATGTAAACCAAATTTCAGACCACTACCTCGTACGGTTTAGCTGTGGGACCCCCCTGAGCTTAATCTATGGGAAAAGTTCAATGTCATTGAAACACTGTTGCAACTTTCTGTGAGAACTGCCAACATAGGTGTTTTTCCCGTGGGAAAGTTTTTTTGCACTAATTGTTGTCTCCTCCATTCTGCCCATTTCTGACCGGTACACTAATAGTATACAAAAGTTTAATAAAACACAATACAAATTATGTAAAATTATCAAATTTATTTTGTCTGTAGAAATCCTCTTTTAGACAAAGTCATGCAACCAGAAGTCAGTCTGATCAAGCTAACAACATTTTTCAGAGATAAAACTTTTAAAACAGTCAAGTTTGACTGGAACACAGCAAGAGGGTACATATGAGGCATACAATATCCTTACATTAAAACTTTAAAATTACACCAAAGATGTTGTGAAAGGTGTGTCTCCATGAGATTTTGCACACTTGTCCATACCCATAAGTAGTTAATGCATGCCAAATTTCAGACCTCTAGCTGGTACGGGTCAGCTGTGACACCCCCTCAGCTTCATCTGAGGCCTAAAATTTCCTTACATTAAAACTTTAAAATTACATCAAAGATGTTGTGAAAGGCTTGCCTCTATGAGACTTTGCACACTTGTTCATACCAATAAGTAGTTAATGCATGCCAAATTTCAAACCCCTAGCTCGTATGGTTCAGCCGTGACCCCCCCTAATGTTGTGTGAAAAATAAAGGTAATCATCTCCCCATTGTCTTGCATCTGTGACTTTAGCAAATTCAAAAGGCCACTGCAGCTCTTTGTTGAGGGCTGCACTCATGAAACTTTACATACATGTTCTGACATATGTCTAATGTGTGACCACTGATTTTCAGGCCACTATCTCTACGCCACATAGAAATATCACCTGACAAATGATAGGTGGGCCTGCCCCAATCAGTTTAGATTTAGAGAATAATATTTTTTCTCTGGAATGGCTCCCAATGCATCTCAATGGACCGACTAGAGAATAATATTTTTTATTTGGAGCGGCGCGGCCTACATACTGCATTGCAGCCACTTATGACAAAAATCCAGCTGGTTTCAAATGAAGGAGGCATAATCTTAACAGACATGTATAGATTTGATTCAAGAGCAGACTGTCTAGTTTCAGGAACACTTTGAACCATCTTCCTAGGCCACTCCTACATGGAGTTATGGCCTGTCAAATGATAGGTGGGGTGCCTCCATTCACTTAACATTGGCGACCTTGGCAGATTCAAAAGGTCACTGCAGGTCAGGGGTGAGGGCTACAGTTATGAAACTTGGCAAACTTGTTTATACCTAGAACTAGTTCATGTAAACCAAATTTCAGACCACTACCTCGTACGGTTTAGCTGTGGGACCCCCCTGAGCTTAATCTATGGGAAAAGTTCAATGTCATTGAAACACTGTTGCAACTTTCTGTGAGAACTGCCAACATAGGTGTTTTTCCCGTGGGAAAGTTTTTTTGCACTAATTGTTGTCTCCTCCATTCTGCCCATTTCTGACCGGTACACTAATAGTATACAAAAGTTTAATAAAACACAATACAAATTATGTAAAATTATCAAATTTATTTTGTCTGTAGAAATCCTCTTTTAGACAAAGTCATGCAACCAGAAGTCAGTCTGATCAAGCTAACAACATTTTTCAGAGATAAAACTTTTAAAACAGTCAAGTTTGACTGGAACACAGCAAGAGGGTACATATGAGGCATACAATATCCTTACATTAAAACTTTAAAATTACACCAAAGATGTTGTGAAAGGCTTTCCTCTATGAGACTTTGCACACTTGTTCATACCAATAAGTTGTTAATGCATGCCAAATTTCAAACCCCTTGCTCGTATGGTTCAGCCGTGACCCCCCCTAATGTTGTGTGAAAAATAAAGGTAATCATCTCCCCATTGTCTTGCATCTGTGACTTTAGCAAATTCAAAAGGCCACTGCAGCTCTTTGTTGAGGGCTGCACTCATGAAACTTTACATACATGTTCTGACATATGTCTAATGTGTGACCACTGATTTTCAGGCCACTATCTCTACGCCACATAGAAATATCACCTGACAAATGATAGGTGGGCCTGCCCCAATCAGTTTAGATTTAGAGAATAATATTTTTTCTCTGGAATGGCTCCCAATGCATCTCAATGGACCGACTAGAGAATAATATTTTTTATTTGGAACGGCGCGGCCTACATACTGCATTGCAGCCACTTATGATAAAAATCCAGCTGGTTTCAAATGAAG
Source organism: Paramormyrops kingsleyae (assembly GCF_048594095.1). NCBI lineage: Eukaryota > Metazoa > Chordata > Actinopteri > Osteoglossiformes > Mormyridae > Paramormyrops > Paramormyrops kingsleyae. The sequence goes on from NW_027325968.1 coordinate 764,696, forward strand.
GAGGCATAATCTTAACAGACATGTATAGATTTGATTCAAGAGCAGACTGTCTAGTTTCAGGAACACTTTGAACCATCTTCCTAGGCCACTCCTACATGGAGTTATGGCCTGTCAAATGATAGGTGGGGTGCCTCCATTCACTTAACATTGGCGACCTTGGCAGATTCAAAAGGTCACTGCAGGTCAGGGGTGAGGGCTACAGTTATGAAACTTGGCAAACTTGTTTATACCTAGAACTAGTTCATGTAAACCAAATTTCAGACCACTACCTCGTACGGTTTAGCTGTGGGACCCCCCTGAGCTTAATCTATGGGAAAAGTTCAATGTCATTGAAACACTGTTGCAACTTTCTGTGAGAACTGCCAACATAGGTGTTTTTCCCGTGGGAAAGTTTTTTTGCACTAATTGTTGTCTCCTCCATTCTGCCCATTTCTGACCGGTACACTAATAGTATACAAAAGTTTAATAAAACACAATACAAATTATGTAAAATTATCAAATTTATTTTGTCTGTAGAAATCCTCTTTTAGACAAAGTCATGCAACCAGAAGTCAGTCTGATCAAGCTAACAACATTTTTCAGAGATAAAACTTTTAAAACAGTCAAGTTTGACTGGAACACAGCAAGAGGGTACATATGAGGCATACAATATCCTTACATTAAAACTTTAAAATTACACCAAAGATGTTGTGAAAGGCTTTCCTCTATGAGACTTTGCACACTTGTTCATACCAATAAGTTGTTAATGCATGCCAAATTTTAAACCCCTTGCTCGTATGGTTCAGCCGTGACCCCCCCTAATGTTGTGTGAAAAATAAAGGTAATCATCTCCCCATTGTCTTGCATCTGTGACTTTAGCAAATTCAAAAGGCCACTGCAGCTCTTTGTTGAGGGCTGCACTCATGAAACTTTACATACATGTTCTGACATATGTCTAATGTGTGACCACTGATTTTCAGGCCACTATCTCTACGCCACATAGAAATATCACCTGACAAATGATAGGTGGGCCTGCCCCAATCAGTTTAGATTTAGAGAATAATATTTTTTCTCTGGAATGGCTCCCAATGCATCTCAATGGACCGACTAGAGAATAATATTTTTTATTTGGAACGGCGCGGCCTACATACTGCATTGCAGCCACTTATGACAAAAATCCAGCTGGTTTCAAATGAAGGAGGCATAATCTTAACAGACATGTATAGAATGGATTCAAGAGCAGACTGTCTAGTTTCAGGAACACTTTGAACCATCTTCCTAGGCCACTCCTACATGGAGTTATGGCCTGTCAAATGATAGGTGGGGTGCCTCCATTCACTTAACATTGGCGACCTTGGCAGATTCAAAAGGTCACTGCAGGTCAGGGGTGAGGGCTACAGTTATGAAACTTGGCAAACTTGTTTATACCTAGAACTAGTTCATGTAAACCAAATTTCAGACCACTACCTCGTACGGTTTAGCTGTGGGACCCCCCTGAGCTTAATCTATGGGAAAAGTTCAATGTCATTGAAACACTGTTGCAACTTTCTGTGAGAACTGCCAACATAGGTGTTGTTCCCGTGGGAAAGTTTTTTTGCACTAATTGTTGTCTCCTCCATTCTGCCCATTTCTGACCGGTACACTAATAGTATACAAAAGTTTAATAAAACACAATACAAATTATGTAAAATTATAAAATTTATTTTGTCTGTAGAAATCCTCTTTTAGACAAAGTCATGCAACCAGAAGTCAGTCTGATCAAGCTAACAACATTTTTCAGAGATAAAACTTTTAAAACAGTCAAGTTTGACTGGAACACAGCAAGAGGGTACATATGAGGCATACAATATCCTTACATTAAAACTTTAAAATTACACCAAAGATGTTGTGAAAGGTGTGTCTCCATGAGATTTTGCACACTTGTCCATACCCATAAGTAGTTAATGCATGCCAAATTTCAGACCTCTAGCTGGTACGGGTCAGCTGTGACACCCCCTCAGCTTCATCTGAGGCCTAAAATTTCCTTACATTAAAACTTTAAAATTACATCAAAGATGTTGTGAAAGGCTTGCCTCTATGAGACTTTGCACACTTGTTCATACCAATAAGTAGTTAATGCATGCCAAATTTCAAACCCCTAGCTCGTATGGTTCAGCCGTGACCCCCCCTAATGTTGTGTGAAAAATAAAGGTAATCATCTCCCCATTGTCTTGCATCTGTGACTTTAGCAAATTCAAAAGGCCACTGCAGCTCTTTGTTGAGGGCTGCACTCATGAAACTTTACATACATGTTCTGACATATGTCTAATGTGTGACCACTGATTTTCAGGCCACTATCTCTACGCCACATAGAAATATCACCTGACAAATGATAGGTGGGCCTGCCCCAATCAGTTTAGATTTAGAGAATAATATTTTTTCTCTGGAATGGCTCCCAATGCATCTCAATGGACCGACTAGAGAATAATATTTTTTATTTGGAGCGGCGCGGCCTACATACTGCATTGCAGCCACTTATGACAAAAATCCAGCTGGTTTCAAATGAAGGAGGCATAATCTTAACAGACATGTATAGATTTGATTCAAGAGCAGACTGTCTAGTTTCAGGAACACTTTGAACCATCTTCCTAGGCCACTCCTACATGGAGTTATGGCCTGTCAAATGATAGGTGGGGTGCCTCCATTCACTTAACATTGGCGACCTTGGCAGATTCAAAAGGTCACTGCAGGTCAGGGGTGAGGGCTACAGTTATGAAACTTGGCAAACTTGTTTATACCTAGAACTAGTTCATGTAAACCAAATTTCAGACCACTACCTCGTACGGTTTAGCTGTGGGACCCCCCTGAGCTTAATCTATGGGAAAAGTTCAATGTCATTGAAACACTGTTGCAACTTTCTGTGAGAACTGCCAACATAGGTGTTGTTCCCGTGGGAAAGTTTTTTTGCACTAATTGTTGTCTCCTCCATTCTGCCCATTTCTGACCGGTACACTAATAGTATACAAAAGTTTAATAAAACACAATACAAATTATGTAAAATTATCAAATTTATTTTGTCTGTAGAAATCCTCTTTTAGACAAAGTCATGCAACCAGAAGTCAGTCTGATCAAGCTAACAACATTTTTCAGAGATAAAACTTTTAAAACAGTCAAGTTTGACTGGAACACAGCAAGAGGGTACATATGAGGCATACAATATCCTTACATTAAAACTTTAAAATTACACCAAAGATGTTGTGAAAGGCTTTCCTCTATGAGACTTTGCACACTTGTTCATACCAATAAGTTGTTAATGCATGCCAAATTTCAAACCCCTTGCTCGTATGGTTCAGCCGTGACCCCCCCTAATGTTGTGTGAAAAATAAAGGTAATCATCTCCCCATTGTCTTGCATCTGTGACTTTAGCAAATTCAAAAGGCCACTGCAGCTCTTTGTTGAGGGCTGCACTCATGAAACTTTACATACATGTTCTGACATATGTCTAATGTGTGACCACTGATTTTCAGGCCACTATCTCTACGCCACATAGAAATATCACCTGACAAATGATAGGTGGGCCTGCCCCAATCAGTTTAGATTTAGAGAATAATATTTTTTCTCTGGAATGGCTCCCAATGCATCTCAATGGACCGACTAGAGAATAATATTTTTTATTTGGAACGGCGCGGCCTACATACTGCATTGCAGCCACTTATGACAAAAATCCAGCTGGTTTCAAATGAAGGAGGCATAATCTTAACAGACATGTATAGAATGGATTCAAGAGCAGACTGTCTAGTTTCAGGAACACTTTGAACCATCTTCCTAGGCCACTCCTACATGGAGTTATGGCCTGTCAAATGATAGGTGGGGTGCCTCCATTCACTTAACATTGGCGACCTTGGCAGATTCAAAAGGTCACTGCAGGTCAGGGGTGAGGGCTACAGTTATGAAACTTGGCAAACTTGTTTATACCTAGAACTAGTTCATGTAAACCAAATTTCAGACCACTACCTCGTACGGTTTAGCTGTGGGACCCCCCTGAGCTTAATCTATGGGAAAAGTTCAATGTCATTGAAACACTGTTGCAACTTTCTGTGAGAACTGCCAACATAGGTGTTGTTCCCGTGGGAAAGTTTTTTTGCACTAATTGTTGTCTCCTCCATTCTGCCCATTTCTGACCGGTACACTAATAGTATACAAAAGTTTAATAAAACACAATACAAATTATGTAAAATTATAAAATTTATTTTGTCTGTAGAAATCCTCTTTTAGACAAAGTCATGCAACCAGAAGTCAGTCTGATCAAGCTAACAACATTTTTCAGAGATAAAACTTTTAAAACAGTCAAGTTTGACTGGAACACAGCAAGAGGGTACATATGAGGCATACAATATCCTTACATTAAAACTTTAAAATTACACCAAAGATGTTGTGAAAGGTGTGTCTCCATGAGATTTTGCACACTTGTCCATACCCATAAGTAGTTAATGCATGCCAAATTTCAGACCTCTAGCTGGTACGGGTCAGCTGTGACACCCCCTCAGCTTCATCTGAGGCCTAAAATTTCCTTACATTAAAACTTTAAAATTACATCAAAGATGTTGTGAAAGGCTTGCCTCTATGAGACTTTGCACACTTGTTCATACCAATAAGTAGTTAATGCATGCCAAATTTCAAACCCCTAGCTCGTATGGTTCAGCCGTGACCCCCCCTAATGTTGTGTGAAAAATAAAGGTAATCATCTCCCCATTGTCTTGCATCTGTGACTTTAGCAAATTCAAAAGGCCACTGCAGCTCTTTGTTGAGGGCTGCACTCATGAAACTTTACATACATGTTCTGACATATGTCTAATGTGTGACCACTGATTTTCAGGCCACTATCTCTACGCCACATAGAAATATCACCTGACAAATGATAGGTGGGCCTGCCCCAATCAGTTTAGATTTAGAGAATAATATTTTTTCTCTGGAATGGCTCCCAATGCATCTCAATGGACCGACTAGAGAATAATATTTTTTATTTGGAGCGGCGCGGCCTACATACTGCATTGCAGCCACTTATGACAAAAATCCAGCTGGTTTCAAATGAAGGAGGCATAATCTTAACAGACATGTATAGATTTGATTCAAGAGCAGACTGTCTAGTTTCAGGAACACTTTGAACCATCTTCCTAGGCCACTCCTACATGGAGTTATGGCCTGTCAAATGATAGGTGGGGTGCCTCCATTCACTTAACATTGGCGACCTTGGCAGATTCAAAAGGTCACTGCAGGTCAGGGGTGAGGGCTACAGTTATGAAACTTGGCAAACTTATTTATACCTAGAACTAGTTCATGTAAACCAAATTTCAGACCACTACCTCGTACGGTTTAGCTGTGGGACCCCCCTGAGCTTAATCTATGGGAAAAGTTCAATGTCATTGAAACACTGTTGCAACTTTCTGTGAGAACTGCCAACATAGGTGTTGTTCCCGTGGGAAAGTTTTTTTGCACTAATTGTTGTCTCCTCCATTCTGCCCATTTCTGACCGGTACACTAATAGTATACAAAAGTTTAATAAAACACAATACAAATTATGTAAAATTATAAAATTTATTTTGTCTGTAGAAATCCTCTTTTAGACAAAGTCATGCAACCAGAAGTCAGTCTGATCAAGCTAACAACATTTTTCAGAGATAAAACTTTTAAAACAGTCAAGTTTGACTGGAACACAGCAAGAGGGTACATATGAGGCATACAATATCCTTACATTAAAACTTTAAAATTACACCAAAGATGTTGTGAAAGGCTTTCCTCTATGAGACTTTGCACACTTGTTCATACCAATAAGTTGTTAATGCATGCCAAATTTCAAACCCCTTGCTCGTATGGTTCAGCCGTGACCCCCCCTAATGTTGTGTGAAAAATAAAGGTAATCATCTCCCCATTGTCTTGCATCTGTGACTTTAGCAAATTCAAAAGGCCACTGCAGCTCTTTGTTGAGGGCTGCACTCATGAAACTTTACATACATGTTCTGACATATGTCTAATGTGTGACCACTGATTTTCAGGCCACTATCTCTACGCCACATAGAAATATCACCTGACAAATGATAGGTGGGCCTGCCCCAATCAGTTTAGATTTAGAGAATAATATTTTTTCTCTGGAATGGCTCCCAATGCATCTCAATGGACCGACTAGAGAATAATATTTTTTATTTGGAACGGCGCGGCCTACATACTGCATTGCAGCCACTTATGACAAAAATCCAGCTGGTTTCAAATGAAGGAGGCATAATCTTAACAGACATGTATAGAATGGATTCAAGAGCAGACTGTCTAGTTTCAGGAACACTTTGAACCATCTTCCTAGGCCACTCCTACATGGAGTTATGGCCTGTCAAATGATAGGTGGGGTGCCTCCATTCACTTAACATTGGCGACCTTGGCAGATTCAAAAGGTCACTGCAGGTCAGGGGTGAGGGCTACAGTTATGAAACTTGGCAAACTTGTTTATACCTAGAACTAGTTCATGTAAACCAAATTTCAGACCACTACCTCGTACGGTTTAGCTGTGGGACCCCCCTGAGCTTAATCTATGGGAAAAGTTCAATGTCATTGAAACACTGTTGCAACTTTCTGTGAGAACTGCCAACATAGGTGTTGTTCCCGTGGGAAAGTTTTTTTGCACTAATTGTTGTCTCCTCCATTCTGCCCATTTCTGACCGGTACACTAATAGTATACAAAAGTTTAATAAAACACAATACAAATTATGTAAAATTATAAAATTTATTTTGTCTGTAGAAATCCTCTTTTAGACAAAGTCATGCAACCAGAAGTCAGTCTGATCAAGCTAACAACATTTTTCAGAGATAAAACTTTTAAAACAGTCAAGTTTGACTGGAACACAGCAAGAGGGTACATATGAGGCATACAATATCCTTACATTAAAACTTTAAAATTACACCAAAGATGTTGTGAAAGGCTTTCCTCTATGAGACTTTGCACACTTGTTCATACCAATAAGTTGTTAATGCATGCCAAATTTCAAACCCCTTGCTCGTATGGTTCAGCCGTGACCCCCCCTAATGTTGTGTGAAAAATAAAGGTAATCATCTCCCCATTGTCTTGCATCTGTGACTTTAGCAAATTCAAAAGGCCACTGCAGCTCTTTGTTGAGGGCTGCACTCATGAAACTTTACATACATGTTCTGACATATGTCTAATGTGTGACCACTGATTTTCAGGCCACTATCTCTACGCCACATAGAAATATCACCTGACAAATGATAGGTGGGCCTGCCCCAATCAGTTTAGATTTAGAGAATAATATTTTTTCTCTGGAATGGCTCCCAATGCATCTCAATGGACCGACTAGAGAATAATATTTTTTATTTGGAACGGCGCGGCCTACATACTGCATTGCAGCCACTTATGACAAAAATCCAGCTGGTTTCAAATGAAGGAGGCATAATCTTAACAGACATGTATAGAATGGATTCAAGAGCAGACTGTCTAGTTTCAGGAACACTTTGAACCATCTTCCTAGGCCACTCCTACATGGAGTTATGGCCTGTCAAATGATAGGTGGGGTGCCTCCATTCACTTAACATTGGCGACCTTGGCAGATTCAAAAGGTCACTGCAGGTCAGGGGTGAGGGCTACAGTTATGAAACTTGGCAAACTTGTTTATACCTAGAACTAGTTCATGTAAACCAAATTTCAGACCACTACCTCGTACGGTTTAGCTGTGGGACCCCCCTGAGCTTAATCTATGGGAAAAGTTCAATGTCATTGAAACACTGTTGCAACTTTCTGTGAGAACTGCCAACATAGGTGTTGTTCCCGTGGGAAAGTTTTTTTGCACTAATTGTTGTCTCCTCCATTCTGCCCATTTCTGACCGGTACACTAATAGTATACAAAAGTTTAATAAAACACAATACAAATTATGTAAAATTATAAAATTTATTTTGTCTGTATAAATCCTCTTTTAGACAAAGTCATGCAACCAGAAGTCAGTCTGATCAAGCTAACAACATTTTTCAGAGATAAAACTTTTAAAACAGTCAAGTTTGACTGGAACACAGCAAGAGGGTACATATGAGGCATACAATATCCTTACATTAAAACTTTAAAATTACACCAAAGATGTTGTGAAAGGCTTTCCTCTATGAGACTTTGCACACTTGTTCATACCAATAAGTTGTTAATGCATGCCAAATTTCAAACCCCTTGCTCGTATGGTTCAGCCGTGACCCCCCCTAATGTTGTGTGAAAAATAAAGGTAATCATCTCCCCATTGTCTTGCATCTGTGACTTTAGCAAATTCAAAAGGCCACTGCAGCTCTTTGTTGAGGGCTGCACTCATGAAACTTTACATACATGTTCTGACATATGTCTAATGTGTGACCACTGATTTTCAGGCCACTATCTCTACGCCACATAGAAATATCACCTGACAAATGATAGGTGGGCCTGCCCCAATCAGTTTAGATTTAGAGAATAATATTTTTTCTCTGGAATGGCTCCCAATGCATCTCAATGGACCGACTAGAGAATAATATTTTTTATTTGGAACGGCGCGGCCTACATACTGCATTGCAGCCACTTATGACAAAAATCCAGCTGGTTTCAAATGAAGGAGGCATAATCTTAACAGACATGTATAGAATGGATTCAAGAGCAGACTGTCTAGTTTCAGGAACACTTTGAACCATCTTCCTAGGCCACTCCTACATGGAGTTATGGCCTGTCAAATGATAGGTGGGGTGCCTCCATTCACTTAACATTGGCGACCTTGGCAGATTCAAAAGGTCACTGCAGGTCAGGGGTGAGGGCTACAGTTATGAAACTTGGCAAACTTGTTTATACCTAGAACTAGTTCATGTAAACCAAATTTCAGACCACTACCTCGTACGGTTTAGCTGTGGGACCCCCCTGAGCTTAATCTATGGGAAAAGTTCAATGTCATTGAAACACTGTTGCAACTTTCTGTGAGAACTGCCAACATAGGTGTTGTTCCCGTGGGAAAGTTTTTTTGCACTAATTGTTGTCTCCTCCATTCTGCCCATTTCTGACCGGTACACTAATAGTATACAAAAGTTTAATAAAACACAATACAAATTATGTAAAATTATAAAATTTATTTTGTCTGTAGAAATCCTCTTTTAGACAAAGTCATGCAACCAGAAGTCAGTCTGATCAAGCTAACAACATTTTTCAGAGATAAAACTTTTAAAACAGTCAAGTTTGACTGGAACACAGCAAGAGGGTACATATGAGGCATACAATATCCTTACATTAAAACTTTAAAATTACACCAAAGATGTTGTGAAAGGTGTGTCTCCATGAGATTTTGCACACTTGTCCATACCCATAAGTAGTTAATGCATGCCAAATTTCAGACCTCTAGCTGGTACGGGTCAGCTGTGACACCCCCTCAGCTTCATCTGAGGCCTAAAATTTCCTTACATTAAAACTTTAAAATTACATCAAAGATGTTGTGAAAGGCTTGCCTCTATGAGACTTTGCACACTTGTTCATACCAATAAGTAGTTAATGCATGCCAAATTTCAAACCCCTAGCTCGTATGGTTCAGCCGTGACCCCCCCTAATGTTGTGTGAAAAATAAAGGTAATCATCTCCCCATTGTCTTGCATCTGTGACTTTAGCAAATTCAAAAGGCCACTGCAGCTCTTTGTTGAGGGCTGCACTCATGAAACTTTACATACATGTTCTGACATATGTCTAATGTGTGACCACTGATTTTCAGGCCACTATCTCTACGCCACATAGAAATATCACCTGACAAATGATAGGTGGGCCTGCCCCAATCAGTTTAGATTTAGAGAATAATATTTTTTCTCTGGAATGGCTCCCAATGCATCTCAATGGACCGACTAGAGAATAATATTTTTTATTTGGAGCGGCGCGGCCTACATACTGCATTGCAGCCACTTATGACAAAAATCCAGCTGGTTTCAAATGAAGGAGGCATAATCTTAACAGACATGTATAGATTTGATTCAAGAGCAGACTGTCTAGTTTCAGGAACACTTTGAACCATCTTCCTAGGCCACTCCTACATGGAGTTATGGCCTGTCAAATGATAGGTGGGGTGCCTCCATTCACTTAACATTGGCGACCTTGGCAGATTCAAAAGGTCACTGCAGGTCAGGGGTGAGGGCTACAGTTATGAAACTTGGCAAACTTGTTTATACCTAGAACTAGTTCATGTAAACCAAATTTCAGACCACTACCTCGTACGGTTTAGCTGTGGGACCCCCCTGAGCTTAATCTATGGGAAAAGTTCAATGTCATTGAAACACTGTTGCAACTTTCTGTGAGAACTGCCAACATAGGTGTTGTTCCCGTGGGAAAGTTTTTTTGCACTAATTGTTGTCTCCTCCATTCTGCCCATTTCTGACCGGTACACTAATAGTATACAAAAGTTTAATAAAACACAATACAAATTATGTAAAATTATAAAATTTATTTTGTCTGTAGAAATCCTCTTTTAGACAAAGTCATGCAACCAGAAGTCAGTCTGATCAAGCTAACAACATTTTTCAGAGATAAAACTTTTAAAACAGTCAAGTTTGACTGGAACACAGCAAGAGGGTACATATGAGGCATACAATATCCTTACATTAAAACTTTAAAATTACACCAAAGATGTTGTGAAAGGTGTGTCTCCATGAGATTTTGCACACTTGTCCATACCCATAAGTAGTTAATGCATGCCAAATTTCAGACCTCTAGCTGGTACGGGTCAGCTGTGACACCCCCTCAGCTTCATCTGAGGCCTAAAATTTCCTTACATTAAAACTTTAAAATTACATCAAAGATGTTGTGAAAGGCTTGCCTCTATGAGACTTTGCACACTTGTTCATACCAATAAGTAGTTAATGCATGCCAAATTTCAAACCCCTAGCTCGTATGGTTCAGCCGTGACCCCCCCTAATGTTGTGTGAAAAATAAAGGTAATCATCTCCCCATTGTCTTGCATCTGTGACTTTAGCAAATTCAAAAGGCCACTGCAGCTCTTTGTTGAGGGCTGCACTCATGAAACTTTACATACATGTTCTGACATATGTCTAATGTGTGACCACTGATTTTCAGGCCACTATCTCTACGCCACATAGAAATATCACCTGACAAATGATAGGTGGGCCTGCCCCAATCAGTTTAGATTTAGAGAATAATATTTTTTCTCTGGAATGGCTCCCAATGCATCTCAATGGACCGACTAGAGAATAATATTTTTTATTTGGAGCGGCGCGGCCTACATACTGCATTGCAGCCACTTATGACAAAAATCCAGCTGGTTTCAAATGAAGGAGGCATAATCTTAACAGACATGTATAGATTTGATTCAAGAGCAGACTGTCTAGTTTCAGGAACACTTTGAACCATCTTCCTAGGCCACTCCTACATGGAGTTATGGCCTGTCAAATGATAGGTGGGGTGCCTCCATTCACTTAACATTGGCGACCTTGGCAGATTCAAAAGGTCACTGCAGGTCAGGGGTGAGGGCTACAGTTATGAAACTTGGCAAACTTGTTTATACCTAGAACTAGTTCATGTAAACCAAATTTCAGACCACTACCTCGTACGGTTTAGCTGTGGGACCCCCCTGAGCTTAATCTATGGGAAAAGTTCAATGTCATTGAAACACTGTTGCAACTTTCTGTGAGAACTGCCAACATAGGTGTTTTTCCCGTGGGAAAGTTTTTTTGCACTAATTGTTGTCTCCTCCATTCTGCCCATTTCTGACCGGTACACTAATAGTATACAAAAGTTTAATAAAACACAATACAAATTATGTAAAATTATAAAATTTATTTTGTCTGTAGAAATCCTCTTTTAGACAAAGTCATGCAACCAGAAGTCAGTCTGATCAAGCTAACAACATTTTTCAGAGATAAAACTTTTAAAACAGTCAAGTTTGACTGGAACACAGCAAGAGGGTACATATGAGGCATACAATATCCTTACATTAAAACTTTAAAATTACACCAAAGATGTTGTGAAAGGCTTTCCTCTATGAGACTTTGCACACTTGTTCATACCAATAAGTTGTTAATGCATGCCAAATTTCAAACCCCTTGCTCGTATGGTTCAGCCGTGACCCCCCCTAATGTTGTGTGAAAAATAAAGGTAATCATCTCCCCATTGTCTTGCATCTGTGACTTTAGCAAATTCAAAAGGCCACTGCAGCTCTTTGTTGAGGGCTGCACTCATGAAACTTTACATACATGTTCTGACATATGTCTAATGTGTGACCACTGATTTTCAGGCCACTATCTCTACGCCACATAGAAATATCACCTGACAAATGATAGGTGGGCCTGCCCCAATCAGTTTAGATTTAGAGAATAATATTTTTTCTCTGGAATGGCTCCCAATGCATCTCAATGGACCGACTAGAGAATAATATTTTTTATTTGGAACGGCGCGGCCTACATACTGCATTGCAGCCACTTATGACAAAAATCCAGCTGGTTTCAAATGAAGGAGGCATAATCTTAACAGACATGTATAGAATGGATTCAAGAGCAGACTGTCTAGTTTCAGGAACACTTTGAACCATCTTCCTAGGCCACTCCTACATGGAGTTATGGCCTGTCAAATGATAGGTGGGGTGCCTCCATTCACTTAACATTGGCGACCTTGGCAGATTCAAAAGGTCACTGCAGGTCAGGGGTGAGGGCTACAGTTATGAAACTTGGCAAACTTGTTTATACCTAGAACTAGTTCATGTAAACCAAATTTCAGACCACTACCTCGTACGGTTTAGCTGTGAGGCACCCCTGAGCTTAATCTACGGGAAAAGTTCAATGTCATTGAAACACTGTTGCAACTTTCTGTGAGAACTGCCAACATAGGTGTTGTTCCCGTGGGAACGTTTTTTTGCACTAATTGTTGTCTCCTCCATTCTGCCCATTTCTGACCGGTACACTAATAGTATACAAAAGTTTAATAAAACACAAAACAAATTATGTAAAATTATAGTATTTATTTTGTCTGTAGAAATCCTCTTCTAGACAAAGTCATGCAATCAGAAGTCAGTCTGATCAAGCTAACAACATTATTCAGAGATAAAACTTTTAAAACAGTCAAGTTTGACTGGAACACAGCAAGAGGGTACATATGAGGCATACAATATCCTTACATTAAAACTTTAAAATTACACCAAAGATGTTGTGAAAGGCTTGCCTCTATGAGACTTTGCACACTTGTTCATACCAATAAGTAGTTAATGCATGCCAAATTTCAAACCCCTAGCTCGTATGGTTCAGCCGTGACCCCCCCTAATGTTGTGTGAAAAATAAAGGTAATCATCTCCCCATTGTCTTGCATCTGTGACTTTAGCAAATTCAAAAGGCCACTGCAGCTCTTTGTTGAGGGCTGCACTCATGAAACTTTACATACATGTTCTGACATAAGTCTAATGTGTGACCACTGATTTTCAGGCCACTATCTCTACGCCACACAGAAATATCACCTGACAAATGATAGGTGGGCCTGCTCCAATCAGTTTAGATTTAGAGAATAATATTTTTTCTCTGGAATGGCTCCCAATGCATCTCAATGGACCGACTAGAGAATAATATTTTTTATTCGGAACGGCACGGCCTACATATTGCATTGCAGACACTCATTATGGAATACCTGCTAGTTTTAAATAAAGGAGGCATAATCTTAACAGACACGTCACTTCTACATGGAGTTATGGGCTGTCAAATGACATGTGGGGAGCTTCCATTCACTTACATAGGCACTTGAACAGCTCCCCATTGACTTGCATTGGTGACTATTATCATTTTAAATAATCATGTATTGTGAGGTGTACACCCATGAGCTGTAGCACACTTGTTTCCATATGTGACTATTTCTAGTGTAACAGTGTACATTTTGCTGTTTCCACTTGCACTCCTGTGTGAGCCAGCTTTTCCCATATATACTAATCGTATAGTGGTTAAATACTGGCCTCTAGTGGTAGCTTAGGTAGAACTGCTTGGCTCTCTCACAGTTTTGGAGATTAAGCCAGTGGTAAGTTCTATGTCGACAGCGCTCCGATGTATGCTCCAGTGAACATTTCAAATCAATACTGATTGATAGAGATTGCATCTCCCTCCTTGTAGATGTTGTCAGTGTACTTTATGTTGTTGTTTATGTAGTTTTGAATGGATTTTTGTCGCAGTTTTGAAACCGCACGTGAAGATAGCTAACATTCCGTCTCTCCCCATACTAGCATTGCTTATATATTTCAAGCTGTGCCGCCCTGCGGACTCCCAACCTTGTGTTATTTGTGCCAGGTACATATCATGCACTTTCCTATGTTCATTTTGTATTTTATTTTATTGATAAATATGACACAGTTTTGGAGATTAAGCCAGCGCATTGCTTATATATTTCAAGCTGTGCCGCCCTGCGGACTCCCAACCCTGTGTTATTTGTGCCAGGTGAATAAAACTGCTGCATGGCCCCACGTCCCTTCGTTCTTTGAGTGAAAACCACAACGCAGACACATGAGGGGTTACACTAGCATACCAAATTTCAGACCACTAGCTAGTACAGTTTAGCTGTGAGGCCTACATACTGCATTGCAGCCACTTATGACAAAAATCCAGCTGGTTTCAAATGAAAGAGGCATAATCTTAACAGACATGTATAGATGGGATTAAGCAGCAGACAGTCTAGTTTCAGGAACACTTTGAACCATCCTCATACGTCACTTCTACATGGAGTTATGGGCTGTCAAATGACATGTGGGGAGCTTCCATTCACTTACATAGGCACTTGAACAGCTCCCCATTGACTTGCATTGGTGACTATTATCATTTTAAATAATCATGTATTGTGAGGTGTACACCCATGAGCTGTAGCACACTTGTTTCCATATGTGACTATTTCTAGTGTAACAGTGTACATTTTGCTGTTTCCACTTGCACTCCTGTGTGAGCCAGCTTTTCCCATATATACTAATCGTATAGTGGTTAAATACTGGCCTCTAGTGGTAGCTTAGGTAGAACTGCTTGGCTCTCTCACAGTTTTGGAGATTAAGCCAGCGGTAAATTCTATGTCAACAGCGCTCCGATGTATGCTCCAGTGAACATTTCAAATCAATACTGATTGATAGAGATTGCATCTCCCTCCTTGTAGATGTTGTCAGTGTACTTTATGTTGTTGTTTATGTAGTTTTGAATGGATTTTTGTCGCAGTTTTGAAACCGCACGTGAAGATAGCTAACATTCCGTCTCTCCCCATACTAGCATTGCTTATATATTTCAAGCTGTGCCGCCCTGCGGACTCCCAACCTTGTGTTATTTGTGCCAGGTGAATAAAACCGCTGCATGGCCCCACATCCCTTCGTTCTTTGAGTGAAAACCACAACGCAGACACATGAGAGGTTACACTAGCATACCAAATTTCAGACCCCTAGCTAGTACAGTTTAGCTGTGAGGCCTACATACTGCATTGCAGCCACTTATGACAAAAATCCAGCTGGTTTCAAATGAAAGAGGCATAATCTTAACAGACATGTATAGATGGGATTAAGCAGCAGACAGTCTAGTTTCAGGAACACTTTGAAGCATCCTCATACGTCACTTCTACATGGAGTTATGGGCTGTCAAATGACATGTGGGGAGCTTCCATTCACTTTACATACATGTTCTAACATAAGTCTAATGTGTGACCACTGATTTTCAGGCCACTATCTCTACGCCACACAGAAATATCACCTGACAAATGACGGGTGGGCCTGCCCCAATCAGTTTAGATTTAGAGAATAATATTTTTTCTCTGGAATGGCTCCCAATGCATCTCAATGGACCGACTAGAGAATAATATTTTTTATTTGGAATGGCGCGGCCTACATACTGCATTGCAGCCACTTATGACAAAAATCCAGCTGGTTTTAAATGCAGGAGGCATAATCTTAACAGACATGTATAGATGGAATTAAGCAGGTACCTGTCTAGTTTTATAAACACTTTGAACCATCCTCATACGTCACTTCTACATGGAGTTATGGGCTGTCAAATGACAAGTGGGGAGCTTCCATTCACTTACATAGGCACTTGAACAGCTCCCCATTGACTTGCATTGGTGACTATTATCATTTTAAATAATCATGTATTATGAGGTGTACACCCATGAGCTGTAGCACACTTGTTTCCATGTGTGACTATTTCTAGTGTAACAGTGTACATTTTGCTGTTTCCACTTGCACTCCTGTGTGAGCCAGCTTTTCCCATATATACTAATCATATAGTGGTTAAATACTGGCCTCTAGTGGTAGCTTAGGTAGAACTGCTTGGCTCTCTCACAGTTTTGGAGATTAAGCCAGCGGTAAATTCTATGTCAACAGCGCTCCGATGTATGCTCCAGTGAACATTTCAAATCAATACTGATTGATAGAGATTGCATCTCCCTCCTTGTAGATGTTGTCGGTGTACTTTATGTTGTTGTTTATGTAGTTTTGAATGGATTTTTGTCGCAGTTTTGAAACCGCACGTGAAGATAGCTAACATTCCGTCTCTCCCCATACTAGCATTGCTTATATATTTCAAGCTGTGCCACCCTGCGGACTCCCAACCTTGTGTTATTTGTGCCAGGTACATATCATGCACTTTCCTATGTTCATTTTGTATTTTATTTTATTGATAAATATGACACAGTTTTGGAGATTAAGCCAGCGCATTGCTTATATATTTCAAGCTGTGCCGCCCTGCGGACTCCCAACCCTGTGTTATTTGTGCCAGGTGAATAAAACTGCTGCATGGCCCCACGTCCCTTCGTTCTTTGAGTGAAAACCACAACGCAGACACATGAGGGGTTACACTAGCATACCAAATTTCAGACCACTAGCTAGTACAGTTTAGCTGTGAGGCCTACATACTGCATTGCAGCCACTTATGACAAAAATCCAGCTGGTTTCAAATGAAAGAGGCATAATCTTAACAGACATGTATAGATGGGATTAAGCAGCAGACAGTCTAGTTTCAGGAACACTTTGAACCATCCTCATACGTCACTTCTACATGGAGTTATGGGCTGTCAAATGACATGTGGGGAGCTTCCATTCACTTACATAGGCACTTGAACAGCTCCCCATTGACTTGCATTGGTGACTATTATCATTTTAAATAATCATGTATTGTGAGGTGTACACCCATGAGCTGTAGCACACTTGTTTCCATATGTGACTATTTCTAGTGTAACAGTGTACATTTTGCTGTTTCCACTTGCACTCCTGTGTGAGCCAGCTTTTCCCATATATACTAATCGTATAGTGGTTAAATACTGGCCTCTAGTGGTAGCTTAGGTAGAACTGCTTGGCTCTCTCACAGTTTTGGAGATTAAGCCAGCGGTAAGTTCTATGTCAACAGCGCTCCGATGTATGCTCCAGTGAACATTTCAAATCAATACTGATTGATAGAGATTGCATCTCCCTCCTTGTAGATGTTGTCGGTGTACTTTATGTTGTTGTTTATGTAGTTTTGAATGGATTTTTGTCGCAGTTTTGAAACCGCACGTGAAGATAGCTAACATTCCGTCTCTCCCCATACTAGCATTGCTTATATATTTCAAGCTGTGCCACCCTGCGGACTCCCAACCTTGTGTTATTTGTGCCAGGTACATATCATGCACTTTCCTATGTTCATTTTGTATTTTATTTTATTGATAAATATGACACAGTTTTGGAGATTAAGCCAGCGCATTGCTTATATATTTCAAGCTGTGCCGCCCTGCGGACTCCCAACCCTGTGTTATTTGTGCCAGGTGAATAAAACTGCTGCATGGCCCCACGTCCCTTCGTTCTTTGAGTGAAAACCACAACGCAGACACATGAGGGGTTACACTAGCATACCAAATTTCAGACCACTAGCTAGTACAGTTTAGCTGTGAGGCCTACATACTGCATTGCAGCCACTTATGACAAAAATCCAGCTGGTTTCAAATGAAAGAGGCATAATCTTAACAGACATGTATAGATGGGATTAAGCAGCAGACAGTCTAGTTTCAGGAACACTTTGAACCATCCTCATACGTCACTGCTACATGGAGTTATGGGCTGTCAAATGACATGTGGGGAGCTTCCATTCACTATACATACATGTTCTGACATAAGTCTAATGTGTGACCACTGATTTTCAGGCCACTATCTCTACGCCACACAGAAATATCACCTGACAAATGATGGGTGGGCCTGCCCCAATCAGTTTAGATTTAGAGAATAATATTTTTTCTCTGGAATGGCTCCCAATGCATCTCAATGGACCGACTAGAGAATAATATTTTTTATTTGGAATGGCGCGGCCTACATACTGCATTGCAGCCACTTATGACAAAAATCCAGCTGGTTTTAAATGCAGGAGGCATAATCTTAACAGACATGTATAGATGGAATTAAGCAGGTACCTGTCTAGTTTTATAAACACTTTGAACCATCCTCATACGTCACTTCTACATGGAGTTATGGGCTGTCAAATGACAAGTGGGGAGCTTCCATTCACTTACATAGGCACTTGAACAGCTCCCCATTGACTTGCATTGGTGACTATTATCATTTTAAATAATCATGTATTATGAGGTGTACACCCATGAGCTGTAGCACACTTGTTTCCATGTGTGACTATTTCTAGTGTAACAGTGTACATTTTGCTGTTTCCACTTGCACTCCTGTGTGAGCCAGCTTTTCCCATATATACTAATCATATAGTGGTTAAATACTGGCCTCTAGTGGTAGCTTAGGTAGAACTGCTTGGCTCTCTCACAGTTTTGGAGATTAAGCCAGCGGTAAATTCTATGTCAACAGCGCTCCGATGTATGCTCCAGTGAACATTTCAAATCAATACTGATTGATAGAGATTGCATCTCCCTCCTTGTAGATGTTGTCGGTGTACTTTATGTTGTTGTTTATGTAGTTTTGAATGGATTTTTGTCGCAGTTTTGAAACCGCACGTGAAGATAGCTAACATTCCGTCTCTCCCCATACTAGCATTGCTTATATATTTCAAGCTGTGCCACCCTGCGGACTCCCAACCTTGTGTTATTTGTGCCAGGTACATATCATGCACTTTCCTATGTTCATTTTGTATTTTATTTTATTCATAAATATGACACAGTTTTGGAGATTAAGCCAGCGCATTGCTTATATATTTCAAGCTGTGCCGCCCTGCGGACTCCCAACCTTGTGTTATTTGTGCCAGGTGAATAAAACCGCTGCATGGCCCCACATCCCTTCGTTCTTTGAGTGAAAACCACAACGCAGACACATGAGGGGTTACACTAGCATACCAAATTTCAGACCCCTAGCTAGTACAGTTTAGCTGTGAGGCCTACATACTGCATTGTAGCCACTTATGACAAAAATCCAGCTGGTTTCAAATTAAAAAGGCATAATCTTAACAGACATGTATGGATGTGATTCAGGAGCAGACAGTCTAGTTTCAGGAACACTTTGAACCGTCTTCCTAGGCCACTCCTACATGGAGTTATGGCCTCTCAAATGACAGGTGGGGTGCCTCCATTCACTTAACATTGGCGACCTTGGCAGATTCAAAAGGTCACTGCAGGTCAGAGGTCGGGGCTACAGTTATAAAACTTGGCAAACTAGTTTATACCTACCTCTAGTTCATGTAAACCAAATGTCAGACCCCTAGCTGGTATGGTTCAGCTGTGAGGCCCCCCTGAGCTTAATATGAGGCATATAATATCCAGTAATTATAAACTTAAAGTTACACCAAAGATGATGTGAAAGGCATGCCTCCATGAGACTATGTACACTTGTTCATACCAATAAGTAGTTAAAGCAAGACAAATTTCAGACCCCCAGCTGGCACGGTTCAGCTGTGACCCCCCCTAATGTTGTGTGAAAAATAGTCAATCATCTCCCCATTGTCTTGCATCTGTGACTTTAGCAAATTCAAAAGGCCACTGCAGCTCTTTGTTGAGGGCTGCACTCATGAAACTTTACATACATGTTCTGACATTTGTCTAATGTGTGACCACTGATTTTCAGGCCACTATCTCTACGCCACATAGAAATATCACCTGACAAATGATAGGTGGGCCTGCCCCAATCAGTTAAGATTTAGAGAATAATATTTTTTCTCTGGAATGGCTCCCAATGCATCTCAATGGACCGACTAGAGAATAATATTTTTTATTTGGAATGGCGCGGCCTACATACTGCATTGCAGCCACTTATGACAAAAATCCAGCTGGTTTCAAATGAAAAAGACATAATCTTAACAGACATGTATGGATGTGATTCAAGAGCAGACAGTCTAGTTTCAGGAACACTTTGAACCATCTTCCTAGGCCACTCCTACATGGAGTTATGGCCTCTCAAATGACAGGTGGGGTGCCTCCATTCACTTAACATTGGCGACCTTGGCAGATTCAAAAGGTCACTGCAGGTCAGAGGTCGGGGCTACAGTTATAAAACTTGGCAAACTAGTTTATACCTACCTCTAGTTCATGTAAACCAAATGTCAGACCCCTAGCTGGTATGGTTCAGCTGTGAGGCCCCCCTGAGCTTAATATGAGGCATATAATATCCAGTAATTATAAACTTAAAGTTACACCAAAGATGATGTGAAAGGCATGCCTCCATGAGACTATGTACACTTGTTCATACCAATAAGTAGTTAAAGCATGACAAATTTCAGACCCCCAGCTGGCACGGTTCAGCTGTGACCCCCCCTAATGTTGTGTGAAAAATAGTCAATCATCTCCCCATTGTCTTGCATCTGTGACTTTAGCAAATTCAAAAGGCCACTGCAGCTCTTTGTTGAGGGCTGCACTCATGAAACTTTACATACATGTTCTGACATTTGTCTAATGTGTGATCACTGATTTTCAGGCCACTATCTCTACGCCACATAGAAATATCACCTGACAAATGATAGGTGGGCCTGCCCCAATCAGTTAAGATTTAGAGAATAATATTATTTCTCTGGAATGGCTCCCAATGCATCTCAATGGACCGACTAGAGAATAATATTTTTTATTTGGAATGGCGCGGCCTACATACTGCATTGCAGCCACTTATGACAAAAATCCAGCTGGTATCAAATGAAAGAGACATAATCTTAACAGACATGTATGGATGTGATTCAAGAGCAGACAGTCTAGTTTCAGGAACACTTTGAACCATCTTCCTAGGCCACTCCTACATGGAGTTATGGCCTCTCAAATGACCGGTGGGGTGCCTCCATTCACTTAACATTGGCGACCATGGCAGATTCAAAAGGTCACTGCAGGTCAGAGGTAGGGGCTACAGTTATGAAACTTGGCAAGCTTGTTTACACCTACATCTAGTTGATGTAACCCAACTTTCAGACCCCTAGCTGGTATGGTTCAGCTGTGAGGCCCCCCTGAGCTTAAAATGAGGCATATAATATACAGTAATTATAAACTTAAAGTTACACCAAAGATGATGTGAAAGGCATGCCTCCATGAGACTATGTACACTTGTTCATACCAATAAGTAGTTAAAGCATGACAAATTTCAGACCCCCAGCTGGCACGGTTCAGCTGTGACCCCCCCTAATGTTGTGTGAAAAATAGTCAATCATCTCCCCATTGTCTTGCATCTGTGACTTTAGCAAATTCAAAAGGCCACTGCAGCTCTTTGTTGAGGGCTGCACTCATGAAACTTTACATACATGTTCTGACATTTGTCTAATGTGTGACCACTGATTTTCAGGCCACTATCTCTACGCCACATAGAAATACCACCTGACAAATGATAGGTGGGCCTGCCCCAATCAGTTAAGATTTAGAGAATAATATTTTTTCTCTGGAATGGCTCCCAATGCATCTCAATGGACCGACTAGAGAATAATATTTTTTATTTGGAATGGCGCGGCCTACATACTCCATTGCAGCTACTTATGACAAAAATCCAGCTGGTTTCAAATGAAAGAGACATAATCTTAACAGACATGTATAGATGCGATTCAAGAGCAGACAGTCTAATTTCAGGAACACTTTGAACCATCTTCCTAGGCCACTCCTACATGGAGTTATGGCCTCTCAAATGACAGGTGGGGTGCCTCCATTCACTTAACATTGGCGACCTTGGCAGATTCAAAAGGTCGGGACTACAGTTATGAAACTTGGCAAACTAGTTTATACCTACATCTAGTTCATGTAAACCAAATGTCAGACACCTAGCTGGTATGGTTCAGCTGTGAGGCCCCCCTGAGCTTAATATGAGGCATATAATATCCAGTAATTATAAACTTAAAGTTACACCAACGATGATGTGAAAGGCATGCCTCCATGAGACTATGTACACTTTTTCATAACAATAAGTAGTTAAAGCATGACAAATTTCAGACCCGCAGCTGGCACGGTTCAGCCGTGACCCCCCCTAATGTTGTTTGAAAAATAAAGTCAATCATCTCCGCATTGTCTTGCATGAGCTCTTATGACAAAAATCCAGCTGGTTTCAAATGAAAGAGGCATAATCTTAACAGACATGTGTAGATGGGATTCAAGAGCAGACAGACTAGTTTCAGGAACACTTTGAACCATCTTCCTAGGCCACTCCTACATGGAGTTATGGCCTCTCAAATGACAGGTGGGGTGCCTCCATTCACTTAACATTGGCGACCTTGGCATATTCAAAAGGTCACTGCAGGTCAGAGGTCGGGGCTACAGTTATGAAACTTGGCAAACTAGTTTATACTTACATCTAGTTCATGTAAACCAAATGTCAGACACCTAGCTGGTATGGTTCAGCTGTGAGGCCCCCCTGAGCTTAATATGAGGCATATAATATCCAGTAATTATAAACTTAAAGTTACACCAAAGATGATGTGAAAGGCATGCCTCCATGAGACTATGTACACTTGTTCATACCAATAAGTAGTTAAAGCACGACAAATTTCAGACCCCCAGCTGGCACGGTTCAGCCGTGACCCCCCCTAATGTTGTTTGAAAAATAAAGTCAATCATCTCCGCATTGTCTTGCATCTGTGACTATAGCAAATTCAAAAGGCCACTGCAGCTCTTTGTTGAGGGCTGCACTCATGAAACTTTACATACATGTTCTGACATATGTCTAATGTGTGACGACTGATTTTCAGGCCACTATCTCTACGCCACATAGAAATATCACCTGACAAATGATAGGTGGGCCTGCCCCAATCAGTTTAGATTTAGAGAATAATATTTTTTCTCTGGAATGGCTCCCAATGCATCTCAATGGACCGACTAGAGAATAATATTTTTTATTTGGAACGGCGCGGCCTACATACTGCATTGCAGCCACTTATGACAAAAATCCAGCTGGTTTCAAATGAAAGAGGCATAATCTTAACAGACATGTATAGATGGAATTAAGCAGCAGCTTGTCTAGTTTCAGAAACACTTTGAAGCATCCTAATACGTCACATCTTCATGGAGTTATGGGCTGTCAAATTACAGGTGGGGTGCTTCCATTCACTTACATAGGCACTTAAACAGCTCCCCATTGACTTGCATTGGTGACTTATTATTTTAAATAATCATATATTGTGAGGTGTACACCCATGAGCTGTGGCACATTTGTTTCCATATGTGACTAGACCTAGCATGCCAAATTTCAAACCCCTAGCTGGTACCGTTCAGCTGTGAGGCCCCCCTGAGCTTAATATGAGGCATATAATATCCTGTAATTATAAATTTAAAATTACACCAAAGATGGTGTGGAAGTCGTGCCTCCCTGAGACTTTGCACACTTGTTCATACCCATAAGTAGTTAAATCATGCCAAATTATAGACTGCTAGCTGGTACAGTTCACGCTGATCCCGATTCATGTGAAGAATGTCTGTCTTGGACTCTCAGATCTCTTTTGGAATGATCACTGCAATGATCATTTTTGCTAGCTCTCAGCGGAGGCGGACACACTTCTCTCCCTCTCCCTCCCTTTATCTTCCCTGCTTTCTCCTCTCGTCTCGTCTAGTCTACTGTCTATACTTGAGAGACTCTCTCAGCCCTGCTCTTCAAAACTAAGGAAATTATGGATTTGATCAACTGGTCTCTCCACGCAATTGACACCATCTTCTCGAAGAGAAGCACAGGTCTGGGGGAACCTGACTGTCCTGCAGGAACATACGCAGCTGGCTACACGATGGACGGATGGGAGAAGTGGAGGGTCGTGTGTCTGGCAGCTCTTTCCGTGGAGGACATCGAAGACATTTACCTATTCGGAACCATGATTACAGGTCTGATGCTGATTGGATTAGGCATTGCCCTGACTTATCGGAAATTGAAGAAAACGGTGACAGCCGCTCAAAGCCCAACTAGGCTGGCCGGGATGATTGACGGACTTGGCAGAGCTGTTGGCGCCCAGACTATGGCTTTAGATCGCAAACTGGATAACATCACTGTGTCTAATGACCGCAGATTTGATAACATCATGGAGAGGCTCACGGCTCTGCAAAGGATTTTGGATGGCGGAGACCAGCATGGACATTAGAGGAGCTGCGAAATTACAGTTTCTCGCCTGAAAACCCAAACAACCCCATTCTATCTGCTTTTGGCTCCCCCCTAATCAGCACGGGCCTTGGTCAAGGCCGCTGCTGAGCTCAACAACTCCCCCTGAAGAACAAGGCAGTGAGACTCTCTTGCATTCCTCTCCCCCAACCACAAGGACACCCTACCCCCATCCCACGCCTTCGCCGCTTCATACCCCCAGCGTGAACGAGCGGGTCCTTGTACAGCGCCGTTGGCTGCAGGACCGGACGGCTGTTTGTCTATGCTGGACTACCTCCACCTCCCCATTCCCCTCCCCTGTTGTGAGATGTGGTGACTATGTGCTTATTGCTGAGGTGTTTTTTTCTGTTCCTATATTGTACTCCCTACTGGAGTACAGTCTGGGGGCTGTTTTTTTTATTCACCTCCACTCTCCTCACGTAATCTTGTTTCTCTGAGTTTTCCTATAGTCCCCTGTCTTCCTGACCTGTCTACCCCATATTTGTGTATGTGATGTTTGCATACGTATGGTCAGGTTGATGGCCAGTTTTTTCGCTGGTACTTGTGACCAGTGACATGGTGTATTGCAATAGCAATAAAGGGTTTCATCAATCAATCAATCAATCAATCAATTAGCAAATTAACAACGATTTGGATATCAGAAAACTACCATAGACATTTGGGAGAACGCTTCTTGGAATTAAGATCATACCTGTGGAACAAAGGATTACATAAGCTGAACTTCCAGAGCTCAATTTTGGATTGCCACAGGTTGGGAATGTGGTCCTAACACATTCCAAGCGGCCATTGACTGAGCAATGCAAGTGATGGAATGGGATGAATTCCTTGGAATCCCTTCCGAACTCCATATTCCGGCCCATTTTAAAGATTCCACAATGACGAACAAAGTCCTAACCGTACCCATTTGGGAGACCGCTTCTTGGAATTAAGATCATACTTGTGGAACAAAAGGTTACATAAGCTGAACTTCCAGAGCTCAATTTTGGATTGTCACAGGTTGGGAATGTGGTCCTAACACATTCCAAGCGGCCATTGACTGAGCAATGCAAGTGATGGAATGGGATGAATTCCTTGGAATCCCTTCCGAACTCCATATTCCGGCCCATTTTAAAGATTCCACAATGACGAACAAAGTCCTAACCGTACCCATTTGGGAGACCGCTTCTTGGAATTAAGATCATACTTGTGGAACAAAAGATTACATAAGCTGAACTTCCAGATCTCGATTTTGGATCGTCACTCCCATTAGAAAATTAACACTGAATTACATAAGTGCTCCTTACCCTATCCATTCGGGAGAACACTTCTTGGAATTGGAAAATCGTCTTTTTGGCCTCTATGGTCTTTGTGGCTTAATCTGTGGCTGTGCTGAAATTAGAGAATAATTTTTTTTTCTCTGGAATGGCTCCCAATGAATCTCAATGGACCGACTAGAGAATAATATTTTTTATTTGGAACGACGTGGCCTACATACTGCATTGCAGCCACTTATGATAAAAATCCAGCTGGTTTTAAATGAAGGAGGCATAATCTTAACAGACATGTATAGATGAGATTAAAGAACAGACAGTCTAGTTTCAGGAACACTTTGAACCATCTTCCTAAGCCACTCCTACATGGAGTTATGGCCTCTCAAATGACAGGTGGGGTGCCTCCATTCACTTAACATTGGCGACCTTGGCATATTCAAAAGGTCACTGCAGGTCAGAGGTCGGGGCTACAGTTATGAAACTTGGCAAACTAGTTTATACCTACATCTCGTTCATGTAAACCAAATGTCAGACCCCTAGCTGGTATGGTTCAGCTGTGAGGCCCCCCTGAGCTTAATATGAGGCATATAATATCCAGTAATTATAAACTTAAAGTTACACCAAAGATGATGTGAAAGGCATGCCTCCATGAGACTATGTACACTTGTTCATACCAATAAGTAGTTAAAGCACGACAAATTTCAGACCCCCAGCTGGCACGGTTCAGCCGTGACCCCCCCTAATGTTGTGTGAAAAATAAAGTCAATCATCTCCCCATTGTCTTGCATCTGTGACTTTAGCAAATTCAAAAGGCCACTGCAGCTCTTTGTTGAGGGCTGCACTCATGAAACTTTACATACATGTTCTGACATATGTCTGTGTGACCACTGATTTTCAGGCCACTGTCTCTACGCCACATAGAAATATCACCTGACAAATGATAGGTGGGCCTGCCCCAATCAGTTAAGATTTAGAGAATAATATTTTTTCTCTGGAATGGCTCCCAATGCATCTCAATGGACCGACTAGAGAATAATATTTTTTATTTGGAACGGCGCGGCCTACATACTGCATTGCAGCCACTTATGACAAAAATCCAGCTGGTTTCAAATGAAAGAGGCATAATCTTAACAGACATGTATAGATGGAATTAAGCAGCAGCTTGTCTAGTTTCAGAAACACTTTGAAACATCCTAATACGTCACATCTTCATGGAGTTATGGGCTGTCAAATTACAGGTGGGGTGCTTCCATTCACTTACATAGGCACTTAAACAGCTCCCCATTGACTTGCATTGGTGACTTATTATTTTAAATAATCATATATTGTGGGGTGTACACCCATGAGCTGTGGCACATTTGTTTCCATATGTGACTAGACCTAGCATGCCAAATTTCAAACCCCTAGCTGGTACCGTTCAGCTGTGAGGCCCCCCTGAGCTTAATATGAGGCATATAATATCCTGTAATTATAAATTTAAAATTACACCAAAGATGGTGTGGAAGTCGTGCCTCCCTGAGACTTTGCACACTTGTTCATACCCATAAGTAGTTAAATCATGCCAAATTATAGACTGCTAGCTGGTACAGTTCACGCTGATCCCGATTCATGTGAAGAATGTCTGTCTTGGACTCTCAGATCTCTTTTGGAATGATCACTGCAATGATCATTTTTGCTAGCTCTCAGCGGAGGCGGACACACTTCTCTCCCTCTCCCTCCCTTTATCTTCCCTGCTTTCTCCTCTCGTCTCGTCTAGTCTACTGTCTATACTTGAGAGACTCTCTCAGCCCTGCTCTTCAAAACTAAGGAAATTATGGATTTGATCAACTGGTCTCTCCACGCAATTGACACCATCTTCTCGAAGAGAAGCACAGGTCTGGGGGAACCTGACTGTCCTGCAGGAACATACGCAGCTGGCTACACGATGGACGGATGGGAGAAGTGGAGGGTCGTGTGTCTGGCAGCTCTTTCCGTGGAGGACATCGAAGACATTTACCTATTCGGAACCATGATTACAGGTCTGATGCTGATTGGATTAGGCATTGCCCTGACTTATCGGAAATTGAAGAAAACGGTGACAGCCGCTCAAAGCCCAACTAGGCTGGCCGGGATGATTGACGGACTTGGCAGAGCTGTTGGCGCCCAGACTATGGCTTTAGATCGCAAACTGGATAACATCACTGTGTCTAATGACCGCAGATTTGATAACATCATGGAGAGGCTCACGGCTCTGCAAAGGATTTTGGATGGCGGAGACCAGCATGGACATTAGAGGAGCTGCGAAATTACAGTTTCTCGCCTGAAAACCCAAACAACCCCATTCTATCTGCTTTTGGCTCCCCCCTAATCAGCACGGGCCTTGGTCAAGGCCGCTGCTGAGCTCAACAACTCCCCCTGAAGAACAAGGCAGTGAGACTCTCTTGCATTCCTCTCCCCCAACCACAAAGACACCCTACCCCCATCCCACGCCTTCGCCGCTTCATACCCCCAGCGTGAACGAGCGGGTCCTTGTACAGCGCCGTTGGCTGCAGGACCGGACGGCTGTTTGTCTATGCTGGACTACCTCCACCTCCCCATTCCCCTCCCCTGTTGTGAGATGTGGTGACTATGTGCTTATTGCTGAGGTGTTTTTTTCTGTTCCTATATTGTACTCCCTACTGGAGTACAGTCTGGGGGCTGTTTTTTTTATTCACCTCCACTCTCCTCACGTAATCTTGTTTCTCTGAGTTTTCCTATAGTCCCCTGTCTTCCTGACCTGTCTACCCCATATTTGTGTATGTGATGTTTGCATACGTATGGTCAGGTTGATGGCCAGTTTTTTCGCTGGTACTTGTGACCAGTGACATGGTGTATTGCAATAGCAATAAAGGGTTTCATCAATCAATCAATCAATTAGCAAATTAACAACGATTTGGATATCAGAAAACTACCATAGACATTTGGGAGAACGCTACTTGGAATTAAGATCATACCTGTGGAACAAAGGATTACATAAGCTGAACTTCCAGAGCTCAATTTTGGATTGCCACAGGTTGGGAATGTGGTCCTAACACATTCCAAGCGGCCATTGACTGAGCAATGCAAGTGATGGAATGGGATGAATTCCTTGGAATCCCTTCCGAACTCCATATTCCGGCCCATTTTAAAGATTCCACAATGACGAACAAAGTCCTAACCGTACCCATTTGGGAGACCGCTTCTTGGAATTAAGATCATACTTGTGGAACAAAAGATTACATAAGCTGAACTTCCAGATATCGATTTTGGATCGTCACTCCCATTAGAAAATTAACACTGAATTACATAAGTGCTCCTTACCCTATCCATTCGGGAGAACACTTCTTGGAATTGGAAAATCGTCTTTTTGGCCTCTATGGTCTTTGTGGCTTAATCTGTGGCTGTGCTGAAATTAGAGAATATTTTTTTTTTCTCTGGAATGGCTCCCAATGAATCTCAATGGACCGACTAGAGAATAATATTTTTTATTTGGAACGACGTGGCCTACATACTGCATTGCAGCCACTTATGATAAAAATCCAGCTGGTTTTAAATGAAGGAGGCATAATCTTAACAGACATGTATAGATGAGATTCAAGAGCAGACAGTCTAGTTTCAGGAACACTTTGAACCATCTTCCTAAGCCACTCCTTCATGGAGTTATGGCCTCTCAAATGACAGGTGGGGTGCCTCCATTCACTTAACATTGGTGACCATGGCATATTCAAAAGGTCACTGCAGGTCAGAGGTCGGGGCTACAGTTATGAAACTTGGCAAACTAGTTTATACTTACATCTAGTTCATGTAAACCAAATGTCAGACACCTAGCTGGTATGGTTCAGCTGAGGCCCCCCTGAGCTTAATATGAGGCATATAATATCCAGTAATTATAAACTTAAAGTTACACCAACGATGATGTGAAAGGCATGCCTCCATGAGACTATGTACACTTTTTCAAAACAATAAGTAGTTAAAGCATGACAAATTTCAGACCCGCAGCTGGCACGGTTCAGCCGTGACCCCCCCTAATGTTGTGTGAAAAATAAAGTCAATCATCTCCCCATTGTCTTGCATCTGTGACTTTAGCAAATTCAAAAGGCCACTGCAGCTCTTTGTTGAGAGCTACACTCATGAAACTTTACATACATGTTCTGACATATGTCTAATGTGTGACCACTGATTTTCAGGCCAATATCTCTACGACATATACAAATATCACCTGACAAATGATAGGTGGGCCTGCCTCAATCAGTTTAGATTTAGAGAATAATATTTTTTCTCTGGAGTGGCTCCCAATGCATCTCAATGGACCGACTAGAGAATAATATTTTTTATTTGGAATGGCGCGGCCTACATACTGCATTGCAGCCACTTATGACAAAAATCCAGCTGGTGTCAAATGAAGGAGGCATAATCTTAACAGACATGTATAGATGAGATTCAAGAGCAGACAGTCTAGTTTCAGGAACACTTTGAACCATCTTCCTAAGCCACTCCTTCATGGAGTTATGGCCTCTCAAATGACAGGTGGGGTGCCTCCATTCACTTAACATTGGCGACCTTGGCATATTCAAAAGGTCACTGCAGGTCAGAGGTCGGGGCTACAGTTATGAAACTTGGGAAACTTGTTTATACCTACATCTAGTTCATGTAAACCAAATTTCAGACCCCTAGCTCGTATGGTTCAGCTGTGAGGCCCCCCTGAGCTTAATATGAGGCATAGAATATCTATTAACTATAAACTTAAAATTACACCAAAGATGATGTGAAAGGTATGCCTCCATGAGACTATGTACACTTGTTCATATTAATAAGTAGTTAAAGCATGACAAATTTCAGACCCCCAGCTGGCACGGTTCAGCCGTGAGCCCCCCTAATGTTGTGTGAAAAATAAAGTCAATCATCTCCCCATTGTCTTGCATCTGTGACTTTAGCAAATTCAAAAGGCCACTGCAGCTCTTTGTTGAGAGCTACACTCATGAAACGTTACATACATGTTCTGACATATGTCTAATGTGTGACCACTGATTTTCAGGCCAATATCTCTACGCCACATAGAAATATCACCTGACAAATGATAGGTGGGCCTGCCTCAATCAGTTTAGATTTAGAGAAAAATATTTTTTCTCTGGAATGGCTCCCAATGCATCTCAATGGACCGACTAGAGAATAATATTTTTTATTTGGAACGGCGCGGCCTACATACTGCATTGCAGCCACTTATGACAAAAATCCAGCTGGTGTCAAATGAAGGAGGCATAATCTTAACAGACATGTATAGATGAGATTCAAGAGCAGACAGTCTAGTTTCAGGAACACTTTGAACCATCTTCCTAAGCCACTCCTTCATGGAGTTATGGCCTCTCAAATGACAGGTGGGGTGCCTCCATTAACTTAACATTGGCGAACTTGGCATATTCAAAAGGTCACTGCAGGTCAGAGGTCGGGGCTACAGTTATGAAACTTGGCAAACTAGTTTATACTTACATTTAGTTCATGTAAACCAAATGTCAGACACCTAGCTGGTATGGTTCAGCTGTGAGGCCCCCCTGAGCTTAATATGAGGCATATAATATCCAGTAATTATAAACTTAAAGTTACACCAAAGATGATGTGAAAGGCATGCCTCCATGAGACTATGTACACTTGCTCATACCAATAAGTAGTTAAAGCATGACAAATTTCAGACCCCCAGCTGGCACGGTTCAGCCGTGACCCCCCCTAATGTTGTTTGAAAAATAAAGTCAATCATCTCCGCATTGTCTTGCATGAGCTCTTATGACAAAAATCCAGCTGGTTTCAAATGACAGAGGCATAATCTTAACAGACATGTATAGATGGGATTAAGCAGCAGACAGACTAGTTTCAGGAACACTTTGAACCATCTTCCTAGGCCACTCCTACATGGAGTTATGGCCTCTCAAATGACAGGTGGGGTGCCTCCATTCACTTAACATTGGCGACCTTGGCATATTCAAAAGGTCACTGCAGGTCACGGGTGAGAGCTACAGTTATGAAACTTGGCAAACTTGTTTATACCTACATCTAGTTCGTGTAAACCAAATTTCAGACCCCTAGCTGGTATGGTTCAGCTGTGAGGCCCCCCTGAGCTTAATATGAGGCATAGAATATCTAGTAATTATAAACTTAAAATTACACCAAAGATGATGTGAAAGGTATGCCTCCATGAGACTCTGTACACTTGTTCATATCAATAAGTAGTTAAAGCATGACAAATTTCAGACCCCCAGCTGGCACGGTTCAGCCGTGAGCCCCCCTAATGTTGTGTGAAAAATAAAGTCAATCATCTCCCCATTGTCTTGCATCTGTGACTTTAGCAAATTCAAAAGGCCACTGCAGCTCTTTGTTGAGAGCTACACTCATGAAACTTTACATACATGTTCTGACATATGTCTAATGTGTGACCACTGATTTTCAGGCCAATATCTCTACGCCACATAGAAATATCACCTGACAAATGATAGGTGGGCCTGCCTCAATCAGTTTAGATTTAGAGAATAATATTTTTTCTCTGGAATGGCTCCCAATGCATCTCAATGGACCGACTAGAGAATAATATTTTTTATTTGGAACGGCGCGGCCTACATACTGCATTGCAGCCACTTATGACAAAAATCCAGCTGGTGTCAAATGAAGGAGGCATAATCTTAACAGACATGTATACATGAGATTCAAGAGCAGACAGTCTAGTTTCAGGAACACTTTGAACCATCTTCCTAAGCCACTCCTACATGGAGTTATGGCCTCTCAAATGACAGGTGGGGTGCCTCCATTCACTTAACATTGGCGACCTTGGCATATTCAAAAGGTCACTGCAGGTCAGAGGTCGGGGCTACAGTTATGAAACTTGGAAAACTAGTTTATACTTACATCTAGTTCATGTAAACCAAATGTCAGACACCTAGCTGGTATGGTTCAGCTGTGAGGCCCCCCTGAGCTTAATATGAGGCATATAATATCCAGTAATTATAAACTTAAAGTTACATCAAAGATGATGTGAAAGGCATGCCTCCATGAGACTATGTACACTTGTTCATACCAATAAGTAGTTAAAGCACGACAAATTTCAGACCCCCAGCTGGCACGGTTCAGCCGTGACCCCCCCTAATGTTGTTTGAAAAATAAAGTCAATCATCTCCGCATCGTCTTGCATCTGTGGTTTTAGCAAATTCAAAAGGCCACTGCAGCTCTTTGTTGAGTGCTGCACTCATGAAACTTTACATACATGTTCTGACATATGTCTAATGTGTGACCACTGATTTTCAGGCCACTATCTCTACGCCACATAGAAATATCACCTGACAAATGATAGGTGGGTCTGCCCCAATCAGTTTAGATTTAGAGAATAATATTTTTTCTCTGGAATGGCTCCCAATGCATCTCAATGGACCGACTAGAGAATAATATTTTTTATTTGGAACGGCGCGGCCTACATACTGCATTGCAGCCACTTATGACAAAAATCCAGCTGGTTTCAAATTAAAAAGGCATAATCTTAACAGACATGTATGGATGTGATTCAGGAGCAGACAGTCTAGTTTCAGGAACACTCTGAACCGTCTTCCTAGGCCACTCCTACATGGAGTTATGGCCTCTCAAATGACAGGTGGGGTGCCTCCATTCACTTAACATTGGCGACCTTGAAAGATTCAAAAGGTCACTGCAGGTCAGAGGTCGGGGCTACAGTTATGAAACTTGGCAAGCTTATTTACACCTACATCTAGTTGATGTATCCCAAATTTCAGACCCCTAGCTGGTATGGTTCAGCTGTGAGGCCCCCCTGAGCTTAATATGAGGCATATAATATCCAGTAATTATAGCTCTTTCCGTGGAGGACATCGAAGACATTTACCTATTCGGAACCATGATTACAGGTCTGATGCTGATTGTTTTTTTCTGTTCTATATTGTACTCCCTACTGGAGTACAGTCTGGAGGCTGTTTTTTTTATTCACCTCCACTCTCCTCACGTAATCTTGTTTCTCTGAGTTTTCCTATAGTCCCCTGTCTTCCTGACCTGTCTACCCCATATTTGTGTATGTGATGTTTGCATATGAATGGTCAGGTTGATGGCCAGTTTTTTCGCTGGTACTTGTGACCAGTGGCATGGTGTATTGCAATAGCAATAAAGGGTTTCATCAATCAATCAATCAATCAATCAATTAGCAAATTAACAACAATTTGGATATCAGAAAACTACCATAGACATTTGGGAGAACGCTTCTTGGAATTAAGATCATACCTGTGGAACAAAGGATTACATAAGCTGAACTTCCAGAGCTCAATTTTGGATTGTCACAGGTTGGGAATGTGGTCCTAACACATTCCAAGCGGCCATTGACTGAGCAATGCAAGTGATGGAATAGGATGAATTCCTTGGAATCCCTTCCGAACTCCATATTCCGGCCCATTTTAAAGATTCCACAATGACGAACAAAGTCCTAACCGTTCCCATTTGGGAGACCGCTTCTTGGAATTAAGAGCATACTTGTGGAACAAAAGATTACATAAGCTGAACTTCCAGATCTCGATTTTGGATCGTCACTCCCATTAGAAAATTAACACTGAATTACATAAGTGCTCCTTACCCTATCCATTCGGGAGAACACTTCTTGGAATTGGAAAATCGTCTTTTTGGCCTCTATGGTCCTTGTGGCTTAATCTGTGGCTGTGCTGAAATTAGAGAATAATTTGTTTTTCTCTGGAATGGCTCCCAATGAATCTCAATGGACCGACTAGAGAATAATATTTTTTATTTGGAACGACGTGGCCTATATACTGCATTGCAGCCACTTATGATAAAAATCCAGCTGGTTTTAAATGAAGGAGGCATAATCTTAACAGACATGTATAGATGAGATTGAAGAACAGACAGTCTAGTTTCAGGAACACTTTGAACCATCTTCCTAAGCCACTCCTACATGGAGTTATGGCCTCTCAAATGACAGGTGGGGTGCCTCCATTCACTTAACATTGGCGACCTTGGCATATTCAAAAGGTCACTGCAGGTCAGAGGTCGGGGCTACAGTTATGAAACTTGGCAAACTAGTTTATACCTACATCTAGTTCATGTAAACCAAATTTCAGACCGCTAGCTGGTATGGTTCAGCTGTGAGACCCCCCTGAGCTTAATATGAGGCATATAATATCCAGTAATTATAAACTTAAAGTTACACCAAAGATGATGTGAAAGGCATGCCTCCATGAGACTATGTACACTTGTTCATAACAATAAGTAGTTAAATCATGACAAATTTCAGACCCGCAGCTGGCACGGTTCAGCCGTGACCCCCCCTAATGTTGTTTGAAAAATAAAGTCAATCATCTCCGCATTGTCTTGCATGAGCTCTTATGACAAAAATCCAGCTGGTTTCAAATGAAAGAGGCATAATCTTAACAGACATGTGTAGATGTGATTCAAAAGCAGACAGACTAGTTTCAGGAACACTTTGAACCATCTTCCTAGGCCACTCCTACATGTAGTTATGGCCTCTCAAATGACAGGTGGGGTGCCTCCATTCACTTAACATTGGCGACCTTGGCAGATTCAAATGGTCACTGCAGGTCAGAGGTCGGGGCTACAGTTATGAAACTTGGCACACTAGTTTATACCTACATCTAGTTCATGTAAACCAAATTTCAGACCCCTAGCTGGTATGGTTCAGCTGTGAGACCCCCCTGAGCTTAATATGAGGCATATAATATCTAGTAATTATAAACTTAAAGTTACACCAAAGATGATGTGAAAGGCATGCCTCCATGAGACTATGTACACTTGTTCATTCCAATAAGTAGTTAAAGCATGACAAATTTCAGACCCCCAGCTGGCACGGTTCAGCCGTGAGCCCACATAATGTTGTGTGAAAAATAAAGTCAATCATCTCCCCATTGTCTTGCATCTGTGACTTTAGCAAATTCAAAAGGCCACTGCAGCTCTTTGTTGAGAGCTGCACTCATGAAACTTTACATGTTCTGACATATGTCTAATGTGTGACCACTGATTTTCAGGCCACTATCTCTATGCCACATAGAAATATCACCTGACAAATGATAGGTGGGCCTGCCCCAATCAGTTTAGATTTAGAGAATAATATTTTTTCTCTGGAATGGCTCCCAATGCATCTCAATGGACCGACTAGAGAATAATATTTTTTATTTGGAACAGCGCGGCCTACATACTGCATTGCAGCCACTTATGACAAAAATCCAGCTGGTTTCAAATGAAAGAGGCATAATCTTAACAGACATGTATAGATGTGATTCAAGAGCAGACAGTCTAGTTTCAGGAACACTTTGAACCGTCTTCCTAGGCCACTCCTACATGTAGTTATGGCCTCTCAAATGACAGGTGGGGTGCCTCCATTCACTTAACATTGGCGACCTAGGCAGATTCAAAAGTCACTGCAGGTCAGAGGTTGGGGCTACAGTTATGAAACTTGGCAAACAAGTTTATACCTACATCTAGGCCTACATATTGCATTGCAGCCACTCATTATGGAATACCTGCTAGTTTCAAATAAAGGAGGCATAATCGTAACAGAAATGTTTAAACTTGATTTAGGAGCAGCCTGTCTAGTGTCAGAAACACTTTGAACCACCTTCATACGTCACTCATACATGAAGTTATGGGCTGTCAAATGACATATTGACTGTTTACAGAAAAATATTTGCCATAGAGAATGACCTTTGACCATCTCAGCCACAAAAAACAAACACTGAAACATCACCATCTTTGCTGCATTGGCAGTGATTTGGGGAACATAGGCGGGCTGCTGTTGATCCCGATTCATGTGAAGAATGTCTGTTTTGGACTCTCAGATCTCTTTTGTAATGATCACTGCAATTAGCAAATTAACAGCGATTTGGATATCAGAAAACTACCATATCTATTTCAGAGAACGCTTCTTGCAATTAAGATCATACTTCTGTAATGAAAGATTACATAAGCTAAATTTTCAGAACTTAATTTTAGATTGTCACTACAACTAGATAATGAACATTTAATTGCATACATGCTCCTAACCCTGAGCATTTGGGAGAGCGTTTTTTGGAATTAAGATCATATTTCTGGAATGAAAAATTCCATAAGCTGTATATCCAGATCTCGATTTTGGATTGTCCTCCAATTAGAAAATGAACATTGAATTGCATACATGCTCCTTACCCTGAGCATTTGGGAGAGCGTTTTTTGGAATGTGAGATCATGTTTTTGAACTCAAAAAGGCATCACTGTGCCACCTGGTGGACAAAAACGCCATTACGATGAGGTTGGGAATGTGGTACTAACATGTTCCAAGCGGCCATTGACTGAGCAATGCAAATGATGGAAAGGGATTAATTCCCTGGAATTCCTTCCAAACTGCCTATTCCGGCCCATTTTAAAGTTTCCGCAATGATGAACATAGTCCTAACCCTAACCCTAACCCTAACCCTAACCCTAACCCTAACCCTAACCCCTAACCCTAACCCCTAACCCTAACCCTAACCCTAACCCTAACCCTAAGGATAACTTACCTTGGGGCCCTAAACCTAAACGCACATCTGTGATGCCTAACCCTAAGGATAATTTACCTTAGGGCCCTAATCCTAAGACACCCCCAACCCTAAGGATAACTGACCTTAGGGCCTTAACCTCAAATACACCCCTAACCCTAAGGATAATTTACCTTAGGGCCCTGAACCTAAACTACACCTCTGATCCTAACCCTAAGGATAATTTACTTTGGGGTCCAAACCCTAAGCTAGTCTAAACCCTAAGGGCAACTGTACTTGGGGCCTCGAACCCATACACCCCTGATTGTAATCCAACTGGGTTACATCCCCTGGAGGGGGTTAATTATTTATATAATTCATAGTCTGGACATGTTTGATAATGATGGAGGGTTAAATAACTCCCATTATAAATATATTAACGTCCAAAGGGACTTTGAAAGTGTTGGAGGGTTAAATATCCCCATTATAAAAATGTTTAGTGTATAAAGTGACTTTTACAATGATGGAGGGTCAAATTACCCCCACATGTAAATGTATTAACACTTTATCTAAAATAACATTTAAATATAAATATACCAAAGTCTAAAATGACTTTTAAAATCATTAATGATTAAATAACCATTAAATATAATTATAATAAGGTCTAGAATGACTTTTAAAATTGTGGAGGGTTAAATGACCCCCATATATAAAAACTGCTTTTCACTGTGCTCCCCTCATTTGCCTTAAGCCTCCGCAGAGGAAGGATGTGGGACACACTATATATTGGATGGATCAACTTTACAGGGGTTGTATTCTACTCTCTCACTGTGTCACCCTCATTCTCCTTAAGCCTCTACAGAGGAAGGATGCATGACACAACACTGGATGGATAAACTTTATTGGGGCAATGTCTGTTTCTCTTTCTGTGTCACCTTCATTCTCCTTAAGCCTCTACAGAGGAAGGACGTGGGACACAATGCTGCAGGTATTGGCTTTATTATTCTTTTCATGCTGTGTTAATTAAACAACACAATCAGTTTACTTATGCTAGTGGAAAGGTGCTTGGCACTGGATGGCCTAAAATCCTACTTGGGGAGGACTAACATGCCCCCCAACATTGGATTGTGGAGGATTAAAATGACTACCACATCTAAACCTATGGAGGGTTTAAATAACCCCCATATCTAAAACTTTTCTTCACTGTGTTACCATATGTCTCCCTCAAACCCCTACAGGGGAAGGAGGTGGTACACAGCTTTAGCCAATTAGCTTTATTGGGATTGTGTTTGGCGTTAGATGGATGTGGATTGAGTCCGGAGGTAGGCCTCACCCTGGAAGTTGCCCGCCGGGAGGTAGGCCCGTGAGCGGTTGTTGGTGCCGCGGGTGATGTCGCCTGATGGTATCGCGGTGTCGACTCTGTAAGTGGCCACCACTAAACCCATGGGGCTTGCCCGCCGGGAAGTAACTGCCTGTGAGAGGCCGTTGTGTCGCGCGGGGGATCTCACCGGTCAGTGTGGCAGTGTCGGCCCCGTAAGTGGCGACCTCTAAACTCGTGGGGCTTGTCCGCTGGGAAGTAACTGCCTGTGAGAGGCCGTTGTGTCGAACGGGGGATCGCAGCACCGGTCAGTGTGGCAGTGTCGGCCCCGTAAGTGGCGACCTCTAAACTCGTGGGGCTTGTCCGCTGGGAAGTAACTGCCTGTGAGAGGCCGTTGTGTCGAACGGGGGGATCGCAGCACCGGTCAGTGTGGCAGTGTCGGCCCCGTAAGTGGCGACCTCTAAACTCGTGGGGCTTGTCCGCTGGGAAGTAACTGCCTGTGAGAGGCCGTTGTGTCGAACGGGGGATCGCAGCACCGGTCAGTGTGGCAGTGTCGGCCCCGTAAGTGGCGACCTCTAAACTCGTGGGGCTTGTCCGCTGGGAAGTAACTGCCTGTGAGAGGCCGTTGTGTCGAGCGGGGGATCGCAGCACCGGTCAGTGTGGCAGTGTCGGCCCCGTAAGTGGCGACCTCTAAACTCGTGGGGCTTGTCCGCTGGGAAGTAACTGCCTGTGAGAGGCCGTTGTGTCGAGCGGGGGATCGCAGCACCGGTCAGTGTGGCAGTGTCGGCCCCGTAAGTGGCGACCTCTAAACTCGTGGGGCTTGTCCGCTGGGAAGTAACTGCCTGTGAGCGGCTGTTGGTGCACAGCAGTGTCGGCTCCGTAAGTGGCGACCACTTAACCCATGGGACCTGCCCGCCGAGAAGTAACGGCCTGTGGGAGGCTGCTGACGCTGCGGGTGTTGTCTTCTGCTCGGCGTGGCGGTGTCGGCTCCGTAAGCGGCGACCACTTAACCCATGGGACCTTGCCGCCGAGAAGTAACGGCCTGTGGGAGGCTGCTGACGCTGCGGGTGTTGTCTTCTGTTCGGCGTGGCGGTGTCGGCTCCGTAAGTGGCGACCACTTAACCCATGGGACCTTGCCGCCGAGAAGTAACGGCCTGTGGGAGGCTGCTGACGCTGCGGGTGTTGTCTTCTGTTCGGCGTGGCGGTGTCGGCTCCGTAAGTGGCGACCACTTAACCCATGGGACCTTGCCGCCGAGAAGTAACGGCCTGTGGGAGGCTGCTGACGCTGCGGGTGTTGTCTTCTGTTCGGCGTGGCGGTGTCGGCTCCGTAAGTGGCGACCACTTAACCCATGGGACCTTGCCGCCGAGAAGTAACGGCCTGTGGGAGGCTGCTGACGCTGCGGGTGTTGTCTTCTGTTCGGCGTGGCGGTGTCGGCTCCGTAAGTGGCGACCACTTAACCCATGGGACCTTGCCGCCGAGAAGTAACGGCCTGTGGGAGGCTGCTGACGCTGCGGGTGTTTTCTCCTGTCGGCGCCTCGGTGTCGGCTCCGTAAGTGGC
The DNA here is from genome assembly GCF_048594095.1 of Paramormyrops kingsleyae. Taxonomy (NCBI): domain Eukaryota; kingdom Metazoa; phylum Chordata; class Actinopteri; order Osteoglossiformes; family Mormyridae; genus Paramormyrops; species Paramormyrops kingsleyae. The sequence continues at coordinate 804,759 of NW_027325968.1, forward strand.
GACCACTTATACCGTGGGGCCTGCCCGCTGGGAGGTCGGCCTGTGAGTTACTGCTGATGCCGCGGGTGTATTCTCCTGTTGGTGCTGCAATGTCGGCTCTGTAAGTGGCCACCATTAATCCCATAAGGGCTTGCTCGCCGGGAGGGAAAGGCCTGTGAGCGGTTGTTGACGTCACAGGTGATTGCCAGCCTATAGTGGGCAGATAGCCAGATCTGGGAGAAGGCGGACCGGCGTAGGCTGAGGTTAAAGGCCCACCACGCTGTTGAACCACATTGGAATGCAGATCTGAGGGGGCAACATCCGATTTAGGCGAAACCCCATACACATTATGGACCCCGGGGTACTTTAGCTGCAGGGAAGGGCACAAACCTGTTGGCGTCACAATGTCGGCTCCACAAGCGGCCACCGTCTCCCATAGAGAGCTACCGGGTGCCAGTGCTCTCCTGGACCTTCCACGACATCATCGCCACCGTCCCCTGAAGGAAATCAGGTAAGAAATGACAATCTTTACTATGGGGATAATTATGCATGTTCAAACCCTGTTTAAAGGGATGATGTGTTGGGGCGTAAGCGGGCTGATGCACCGATGAACCTGATTGATTGGCCAGTGCATTACTGTGTCCCTGGCATGCCAGGGTGCAGGCAGGGGTCTCGACCCCTATTCATAACCCTAACCCTAACCCCTAACCCCTAACCCTAACCCTAACCCCTAACCCCTAACCCCTAACCCTAACCCTAACCCCTAACCCTAACCCTAACCCTAACCCCTAACCCTAACCCTAACCCTAACCCCTAACCCTAACCCTAACCCTAACCATAACCCTAACTCCCATTGATTTACCTACGTTACTTAGACGATATCTGGGGTGTCTGGACACACTCTGAAGATGACTTTGAACTTTTTGTCAGGACTCTCAACGAACACCACAGTTCCATTAAACTAAAACCAGTGCTTCATCAAACTGAAATTAATTTTTTGGATACTACAACTTTCAAAGGGCCAGACTTTGCTACAACGGGTAAGTTGGACATAAAAGTCTATTTTAAGGATACAGACTCACATGCACTACTTCACCATAGTAGTTTCCACCCTAGACATACGTTTAGGGGAATCCTACGATCTCAAATTCTGAGATTCAAAAGGATTTGCACTAGAGAAACGGATAGACGGTCAGCCACACAAATCCTGTCCCGTGCCTTACGGAACAGGGGCTATTCTCGCTCCTTCTTGAGACACACAACCAAGGAAGTTCTGACTGAACCCTTTGTCAGTCAGAACCCTACCACATCATCTACGGGTACATCAGTTATTCCCATCGTCTCAATTCATTCATCAACCGGCAAACGACTACACCACAAGCTTAAGAAAAACTTCCACGAACTCATGGGAGGGACACGACTCGCATCAAAACATAGGCTAATTTCTGCGTTTAAGAAAAACCCAAATCTAAGGGATCTTTTGGTTAGAGCACGTCTTCCCCCCTTAAAAACCAAGACTAGTCTACCAACAGGACCGCGTGTGATCACCAACCACCAAAGTAAGGTACGGTTCTTCGCACAGAAGGGTCTTAACCTTTCTTCAGCCAACTGTGTATATCTTATTTTCTGCAAACAATGCAAAAACCAGTATGTGGGGGAAACAGGGAATGCTTTAAGAACCCGACTACACTCACACAGACACAATATTCTCCGGGGACGGAAAACCGAGACAGCCCTGGTACGACACTTCCAATCTCACGGTTTAAACAACCTCAGGATGATTGGTTTGGAAAGCCGTGCGGGTTGGACTCAGGAGCAACGGAGATCCTCTGAAAGGAATTGGATATCGCGACTAGGTTGCAGACTTCCAAACGGTCTAAATGACAATTAAGGAATGTAAATAGTCCATTTACCAATGTATGGTTTTTTGATTGAAAGTTACATTATGTAAATAGTTATTATTAAGTGTTTGACCTTTAATCTTGTACATAGTTAAATATTTTTGTTAGTTTTTCACTTTCCTACTTATGTAATATGATTGATTTGTTTGAGAATGGGTGTCTATGGAATCATTAAAAGCCAAACGGGGCAGGGACTGGAGTGAGGATATTTGATTCAATGGCAACTGCCTCATGGAATCTGTGATCTGACTAGTCCCAATGCCCTGTTGTTTTTGAAGCTTCCTATGTCATCCGCTCAGAATTTAATTAACCTGACTTAACTTAAACATAGTCCTGCATTTGACCATAAACTAAACAAAACTTAACCATTTTCTAACTTAAGTTATATTGTTTTGATTTAACCATCTTTACAATCTAACCATAACCGTAACCCTAACCCTAACCGTAAAACCGAAACCATAGCCCTAACCCCAAACCACGACCTTAACCATAACCCTAACCATAACCATAACCTTAACCCTTACCCCAACCCTAGGGCCCCCTAACCCTAAAACCCCTTACCACAGCCCTAACCCTAAATCCCCTAACCCTAATCCCTAATCCCAAAAACCTAACCCTAACCTTAACCCTAACCGTAAAACCGAAACCATAGCCCTAACCCCAAACCACGACCTTAACCATAACCCTAACCCTAATCCTAACCTTAACCCTTACCCCAACCCTAGGGTCCCCTAACCCTAAAACCCCTTACCCCAGCCCTAACCCTAAATCCCCTAACCCTAATCCCTAATCCCAAAAACCTAACCCTAACCCTAATCTTTGAAGTCAGTAACCTAAAAACCTAAACTTAACACTTTAATTGGGCTCTTTTTAACCTGATCCTGATGCCCCATTCTAACCTTAAACCTCGTAGGAACCAAACCTCTAAACCTGACGCCTTTACCTTAACCCTAACCTTAACCAGTTACCAAATCCTAATTCTTTCCTTAGAATCGTAACCATTTCTTACATCTTGGGATACACTTAATACTTTTTCTGACCGCATCTACAAACCATAACCTAACCCTTGACCATAGCTCTAATACATTTCCCATCAGTTAGACATGGTTTACTATTTCTCCTAATACCTACTTTGAACCAACCATAAAACCTATCTATAATCTTATCGGTTAGGGGAACCGGAAACTTAATTCCTTTCTAAAATCCTAGCCCCAATCGAGAACCCTTAAACTGTTGCTTATCTGTAACCCTACCTGGGTCCCTTAGCCTAATTCCTATCTGGAACCCTACCTGGATCCTTTAGCCTAATTCCTATCTGTAACCCTATCTGGAACCCTACCTGGATCCCTTAGCCTAATTCCTATCTGGAACCCTATCTGGATCCTTTAGCCTAACTCCTATCTGTAACCCTATCTGTAACCCTACCTGGGTCCCTTAGCCTAATTCCTATCTGGAACCCTACCTGGATCCTTTAGCCTAATTCCTATCTGGAACCCTGTCTGGATCCCTTAGCCTAATTCCTATCTGGAACCCTACCTGGATCCTTCAGCCTAACTCCTATCTGTAACCCTATCTGGCACCCTATCTGGATCCCTTAGCCTAACTCCTATCTGGAACCCTACCTGGATCCCTTAGCCTAATTCCTATCTGGAACCCTACCGGGATCCTTTAGCCTAACTCCTATCTGTAACCCTATCTGGAACCCTACCTGGATCCCTTAGCCTAACTCCTATCTGCAACCCTATCTGTAACCATACCTGGGCCCCTTAGCCTAACTACTATCTGTAACCGTATCTGGAACCCTACCTGGATCCCTTAGCCTAATTTCTATCTGTAACCCTACCTGGGCCCCTTAGCCTAACTCCTATCTGGAACCATATCTGGATCCCTTAGCCTAATTCCTATCTGTAACCCTATCTGGAACCCTACCTGGATCCCTTGGCCTAATTCCTACCTGGATCCCTTAGCCTAACTCCTATCTGGAACCCTATCTGGATCCCTTAGCCTAACTCCTATCTGTAACCCTATCTGGAACCCTACCTGGATCCCTTAGCCTAATTCCTACCTGGGTCCCTACCTGGGTCCCTTAGCCTAACTACTATCTGGAACCATACCTGGGTCCCTTAGCCTAATTCCTATCTGGAACCCTATCTGGATCCCTTAGCCTAACTCCTATCTGTAACCCTACCTGGATCACTTAGCCTAACTCTTATCTGTAACCCTATCTGGAACCCTACCTGGGTCCCTTAGCCTAACTACTAGCTGTAACCCTATCTGGAACCCTACCTGGATCCCTTAGCCTAACTCCTATCTGGAACCCTACCTGGATCCCTTAGCCTAACTCCTATCTGGAACCCTACCTGGATCCCTTAGCCTAACTCCTATCTGGAACCCTACCTGGATCCCTTAGCCTAACTCCTATCTGGAACCCTACCTGGATCCCTTAGCCTAACTCCTATCTGGAACCCTGTCTGTAACCATACCTGGGCCCCTTAGCCTAACTACTATCTGTAACCCTATCTGGAACCCTACCTGGATCCCTTAGCCTAATTTCTATCTGTAACCCTACCTGGGCCCCTTAGCCTAACTCCTATCTGGAACCATATCTGGATCCCTTAGCCTAATTCCTATCTGTAACCCTATCTGTAACCCTACCTGGATCCCTTGGCCTAATTCCTACCTGGATCCTTTAGCCTAACTCCTATCTGGAACCCTATCTGGATCCTTTAGCCTAACTCCTATCTGGAACCCTACCTGGATCCCTTAGCCTAACTCCTATCTGTAACCCTACCTGGATCACTTAGCCTAACTCCTATCTGTAACCCTATCTGGAACCCTACCTGGGTCCCTTAGCCTAACTACTACCTGGAACCCTACCTGGGTCCCTTAGCCTAACTCCTATCTGGAACCATACCTGGGTCCCTACCTGGATCCCTTAGCCTAATCCCTATCTGGAACCCATTTTCTTTTTGGAACCTCGATTCTTTATCTGGAATCTTATACCACTACATTCCCTAATCTTGACCCAGGAGATTTCCCGTGGTTTTCTTTTGACCGAACGGAGTCTCTCCTGGCTGAGACTCCGTTTGGTGACTCAATCTTGAATCACCCAATAACAGATTCTATTAGAACCGTTATCATTTTCACCAAAGAGGCCCCAGGAGGCCCCAGGAGAGACGAGGTCTCACCGACGGATCCAAAAATCCATGACCTGGCCTCCATCTCGACCGAAACCACATGAATTTCACGATTAGTTTCACTCACGGTTTTATTTTTGTTTTTTTACCCATAATGCACTTGTTAATTATGCAAGACTCCTCCCACTTTCTGCTTTTAACCACGCCCATCCATGATTTGTTTACCCATAATGCACTTGGGCGTTATAAAATTTCTTTACACGCGAATATCTCGCCTTCCGTAAGTCCGATCAGGTTAAAAAGCATATCACCGGACTTGTCTCAACCTCCTCTTTCTACTTACAGGACAGGCCTTTGTTATTATTATTATTTTTTTCCACACCATGAACGAAAAGCCGGGTCCCATTATAGAGTACCCATTTGGCTCTGGTCCTTCTTGTACACACCACATCGTCACGAATTGTCTTCTAGACCTTCTAGACCTTCTAGACCTTCTAGACTTCCAGACTTTCGACCTTGAGCACAATCTCCTCCACCAAAGCCTTTTTGAAGGCTGTTGCCTTGGACCCTCCAGAAGATCCTCATCCTTCTAGAATCTTCGGTAAGATTCCTTTTGGGCCGGGAACCTGCTCCACATCCTATTCCCTTGGGTCTACTTGTTCTCCTTTTCTTGGGGACTTGACCGGACCTCTTCGTAGGAGACCTGCTTTCTCAACCTTGTCTGGGCAGATTGTGGTAACCTTACGGTGTCAACAAGCAATCTGTTAACCTGAACAAGGGGTAAGTATACGGCCCTCCCAGGTCCATTTGGACAGCACGTGGGATGTGGTGGTCTATGGCGTCAAAGACCTTAAACGTGGCCAAGTCTTCTATGGGGTTTAGCCCCACTCATACAACGGCACATTTTGCACCACATACTTTGGGTTCTGCCTTCCCTAATTTTAACGGCATTTGGACTCTTTCAAATGGTCGTTGTCTCTTCTATTTTTCATCCACTAACCCAACTTAGGTGGTTAGCTTGTGAATGAACTGGGACCTAGCAACCTATCTTACTTCTTTTAGTGTTAATTTACCTGGAAGAATAGGAACGAATTTACCTTTACATTTGAAATCCTTAAACACTTACCTTAGCAAACTTACCTTCAGACGTAACCATTCTAGTCAAAATACTTACCATCCAATTGCAAAACCAAACCATTTTAAACAAAATGTAAAGCTTGGCACAGACAAAATAGGCTTCTTAAAAGATCTAGTTAACCACCTTTAGTTGTTAATGCCGAGCTTAGCCTAACCCGTAACCTAATTGGCTATGGGACACGCCCCGGGACTTGATCACCCCGGGGTCCTGCCTTCGAGTGAGGGTGTCTGGTGGTAAATGGTGAAACACCCTGTGATCTCGAGGTACACCACTGATGAGGTGTCCCACAATTCTTTTAAAACCGTAAACCTTTTCAATCTAAACTTCAATCTAAACTTCAATCTAAACTTCAATCTACTAACCCTTCTTATGACCTAAAACCTAACTTTTAATTAGCCTAAACCTTAATCATTGTCTAACCTTAACCACTCAGGGTTATTGCCTAAACCTAAAACTAAATCAGTTCTTTTGACTACCTAATATTACAGCTAACTAAGTTAGCCTTAACCTTTGTCTCTTCCTAAACCTAACCAATCAGGATATATGCCTAAACTTAACCTTTAAATCAGGACTAACACTTTCAGACCGAAGCCTTCAACATTTATTAAATTATGTAAAACCTATTTAACTGTAATGTATATTGACATCATAACAAACCTTAACCTAATACTCTAAAAACTTTTAGGTCATTTAGACAACATGGTGACTCATGAAGTATGCAATGAACGTGATCAACTGGACCCTGGGAACAGAGTGACAAGCGCCGGCCCGTGCATTGCCTTTGGCTCTCTATACCAAACTGCTCTAGTCGTCAGACAGAGTGGGGGGAGTCATCGAGATAGAACTCCTTACACCTAACCCTAACCCTAACCCTAACCCTAACCCTAAACCTAAGGCCAGGAGGCCGGATCCCTAACCCTAATGCCCTTAACCCTACGGCCAGTCGGCCTGTCCCCTAACCCTTAACCCTTGGACCTTAAGGCTAGTGGCCGGGTCCCTAACCCTATGTCCCCCTTCCTAAGGCTATTTAGCCGGATCCCTGACCCTATTTCTTGACCATAAGGCTATTTAGCCGGGTCCCCATAATTATTTTCCTTTGGCCCCGCCCCCCTCTATATATACTGCAATCACCGCACTGTGCTCCTTCATATCCATCTGCCTTCCGTGGAGGAAGGTCATAGGACACAGTGCTGGTGCAGTATTGTTTATTTGTCACTCAATCAGACAGGATGGACATGGATTGACCTTGTGGGGGTCTGGGACACTGGGGGTGCCTCCGGGGGACACCGGAGTGGCGCCGGCGCCGAACACAGGGGGGCGCTTTACCTGCAACAGGAAGAAACCTTAGTGAGGATACGAAACCACAGTGTGGATATAATAGGATACTTACCTCCTGAGCCGGCGTGGGCCTGGTCAGCCACGTCCGAGCTAGAGTATAGGAGAGGAACATGTAATATTTAGATTCAAGTGCGGTGCCCAAAGCCCCAGTGGGGGACCTAAAGCCCTAGTAGGGACATGCCCTGTTGCAGTGTAACCGTGGTACTTACCTGTCTGCGTCGATGCTCCTCCATATTCCTCCGGACCACTTACCTGTCTTGGACTCCTGGATCGTCGTCTGTTCCATCACCCCTGCCAAAAGAAGAGAACAATTTAATATTTAAAGCCCCAGTGGGGAAACGGACATGGTGCGTGTAGGGGGGTGGATATATGGATGGACCTGGATTGGCCAGTGCATTACTGTGGCCCTGGGACGCTGGGGTCACAGGCCTAGGGGTTCCTAACCCCGTCTCATAACCCTAACCAGCCCGTGCCATTCAGGTCCATTGTCTTCCACCTTCCTCACGCCTCCATCGGTCCTACGCCTATTTAGGCTCTATTTAATTTTTTCGCCGGCTCCCTGATGACGGCATGGCAGCCAGAAACGCGTTGGAGCCTGATCTTTGAGCCCAACTTGGCCAGATCAGTGCCTACAATTTAGCTTAGATACGGCCCAACTAGGCCTCAAATTAAAAATTTAGATTAGTTTAAAAATTATGGCCCAACTAGGCCTAAACTCCCACCCTAACCCTAAACCTAAGGCCAGGAGGCCGGATCCCTAACCCTAATGCCCTTAACCCTACGGCCAGTCGGCCTGTCCCCTAACCCTTAACCCTTGGACCTTAAGGCTAGTGGCCGGGTCCCTAACCCTATGTCCCCCTTCCTAAGGCTATTTAGCCGGATCCCTGACCCTATTTCTTGACCATAAGGCTATTTAGCCGGGTCCCCATAATTATTTTCCTTTGGCCCCGCCCCCCTCTATATATACTGCAATCACCGCACTGTGCTCCTTCATATCCATCTGCCTTCCGTGGAGGAAGGTCATAGGACACAGTGCTGGTGCAGTATTGTTTATTTGTCACTCAATCAGACAGGATGGACATGGATTGACCTTGTGGGGGTCTGGGACACTGGGGGTGCCTCCGGGGGACACCGGAGTGGCGCCGGCGCCGAACACAGGGGGGCGCTTTACCTGCAACAGGAAGAAACCTTAGTGAGGATACGAAACCACAGTGTGGATATAATAGGATACTTACCTCCTGAGCCGGCGTGGGCCTGGTCAGCCACGTCCGAGCTAGAGTATAGGAGAGGAACATGTAATATTTAGATTCAAGTGCGGTGCCCAAAGCCCCAGTGGGGGACCTAAAGCCCTAGTAGGGACATGCCCTGTTGCAGTGTAACCGTGGTACTTACCTGTCTGCGTCGATGCTCCTCCATATTCCTCCGGACCACTTACCTGTCTTGGACTCCTGGATCGTCGTCTGTTCCATCACCCCTGCCAAAAGAAGAGAACAATTTAATATTTAAAGCCCCAGTGGGGAAACGGACATGGTGCGTGTAGGGGGGTGGATATATGGATGGACCTGGATTGGCCAGTGCATTACTGTGGCCCTGGGACGCTGGGGTCACAGGCCTAGGGGTTCCTAACCCCGTCTCATAACCCTAACCAGCCCGTGCCATTCAGGTCCATTGTCTTCCACCTTCCTCACGCCTCCATCGGTCCTACGCCTATTTAGGCTCTATTTAATTTTTTCGCCGGCTCCCTGATGACGGCATGGCAGCCAGAAACGCGTTGGAGCCTGATCTTTGAGCCCAACTTGGCCAGATCAGTGCCTACAATTTAGCTTAGATACGGCCCAACTAGGCCTCAAATTAAAAATTTAGATTAGTTTAAAAATTATGGCCCAACTAGGCCTAAACTCCCACCCTAACCCTAAACCTAAGGCCAGGAGGCCGGATCCCTAACCCTAATGCCCTTAACCCTACGGCCAGTCGGCCTGTCCCCTAACCCTTAACCCTTGGACCTTAAGGCTAGTGGCCGGGTCCCTAACCCTATGTCCCCCTTCCTAAGGCTATTTAGCCGGATCCCTGACCCTATTTCTTGACCATAAGGCTATTTAGCCGGGTCCCCATAATTATTTTCCTTTGGCCCCGCCCCCCTCTATATATACTGCAATCACCGCACTGTGCTCCTTCATATCCATCTGCCTTCCGTGGAGGAAGGTCATAGGACACAGTGCTGGTGCAGTATTGTTTATTTGTCACTCAATCAGACAGGATGGACATGGATTGACCTTGTGGGGGTCTGGGACACTGGGGGTGCCTCCGGGGGACACCGGAGTGGCGCCGGCGCCGAACACAGGGGGGCGCTTTACCTGCAACAGGAAGAAACCTTAGTGAGGATACGAAACCACAGTGTGGATATAATAGGATACTTACCTCCTGAGCCGGCGTGGGCCTGGTCAGCCACGTCCGAGCTAGAGTATAGGAGAGGAACATGTAATATTTAGATTCAAGTGCGGTGCCCAAAGCCCCAGTGGGGGACCTAAAGCCCTAGTAGGGACATGCCCTGTTGCAGTGTAACCGTGGTACTTACCTGTCTGCGTCGATGCTCCTCCATATTCCTCCGGACCACTTACCTGTCTTGGACTCCTGGATCGTCGTCTGTTCCATCACCCCTGCCAAAAGAAGAGAACAATTTAATATTTAAAGCCCCAGTGGGGAAACGGACATGGTGCGTGTAGGGGGGTGGATATATGGATGGACCTGGATTGGCCAGTGCATTACTGTGGCCCTGGGACGCTGGGGTCACAGGCCTAGGGGTTCCTAACCCCGTCTCATAACCCTAACCAGCCCGTGCCATTCAGGTCCATTGTCTTCCACCTTCCTCACGCCTCCATCGGTCCTACGCCTATTTAGGCTCTATTTAATTTTTTCGCCGGCTCCCTGATGACGGCATGGCAGCCAGAAACGCGTTGGAGCCTGATCTTTGAGCCCAACTTGGCCAGATCAGTGCCTACAATTTAGCTTAGATACGGCCCAACTAGGCCTCAAATTAAAAATTTAGATTAGTTTAAAAATTATGGCCCAACTAGGCCTAAACTCCCACCCTAACCCTAAACCTAAGGCCAGGAGGCCGGATCCCTAACCCTAATGCCCTTAACCCTACGGCCAGTCGGCCTGTCCCCTAACCCTTAACCCTTGGACCTTAAGGCTAGTGGCCGGGTCCCTAACCCTATGTCCCCCTTCCTAAGGCTATTTAGCCGGATCCCTGACCCTATTTCTTGACCATAAGGCTATTTAGCCGGGTCCCCATAATTATTTTCCTTTGGCCCCGCCCCCCTCTATATATACTGCAATCACCGCACTGTGCTCCTTCATATCCATCTGCCTTCCGTGGAGGAAGGTCATAGGACACAGTGCTGGTGCAGTATTGTTTATTTGTCACTCAATCAGACAGGATGGACATGGATTGACCTTGTGGGGGTCTGGGACACTGGGGGTGCCTCCGGGGGACACCGGAGTGGCGCCGGCGCCGAACACAGGGGGGCGCTTTACCTGCAACAGGAAGAAACCTTAGTGAGGATACGAAACCACAGTGTGGATATAATAGGATACTTACCTCCTGAGCCGGCGTGGGCCTGGTCAGCCACGTCCGAGCTAGAGTATAGGAGAGGAACATGTAATATTTAGATTCAAGTGCGGTGCCCAAAGCCCCAGTGGGGGACCTAAAGCCCTAGTAGGGACATGCCCTGTTGCAGTGTAACCGTGGTACTTACCTGTCTGCGTCGATGCTCCTCCATATTCCTCCGGACCACTTACCTGTCTTGGACTCCTGGATCGTCGTCTGTTCCATCACCCCTGCCAAAAGAAGAGAACAATTTAATATTTAAAGCCCCAGTGGGGAAACGGACATGGTGCGTGTAGGGGGGTGGATATATGGATGGACCTGGATTGGCCAGTGCATTACTGTGGCCCTGGGACGCTGGGGTCACAGGCCTAGGGGTTCCTAACCCCGTCTCATAACCCTAACCAGCCCGTGCCATTCAGGTCCATTGTCTTCCACCTTCCTCACGCCTCCATCGGTCCTACGCCTATTTAGGCTCTATTTAATTTTTTCGCCGGCTCCCTGATGACGGCATGGCAGCCAGAAACGCGTTGGAGCCTGATCTTTGAGCCCAACTTGGCCAGATCAGTGCCTACAATTTAGCTTAGATACGGCCCAACTAGGCCTCAAATTAAAAATTTAGATTAGTTTAAAAATTATGGCCCAACTAGGCCTAAACTCCCACCCTAACCCTAAACCTAAGGCCAGGAGGCCGGATCCCTAACCCTAATGCCCTTAACCCTACGGCCAGTCGGCCTGTCCCCTAACCCTTAACCCTTGGACCTTAAGGCTAGTGGCCGGGTCCCTAACCCTATGTCCCCCTTCCTAAGGCTATTTAGCCGGATCCCTGACCCTATTTCTTGACCATAAGGCTATTTAGCCGGGTCCCCATAATTATTTTCCTTTGGCCCCGCCCCCCTCTATATATACTGCAATCACCGCACTGTGCTCCTTCATATCCATCTGCCTTCCGTGGAGGAAGGTCATAGGACACAGTGCTGGTGCAGTATTGTTTATTTGTCACTCAATCAGACAGGATGGACATGGATTGACCTTGTGGGGGTCTGGGACACTGGGGGTGCCTCCGGGGGACACCGGAGTGGCGCCGGCGCCGAACACAGGGGGGCGCTTTACCTGCAACAGGAAGAAACCTTAGTGAGGATACGAAACCACAGTGTGGATATAATAGGATACTTACCTCCTGAGCCGGCGTGGGCCTGGTCAGCCACGTCCGAGCTAGAGTATAGGAGAGGAACATGTAATATTTAGATTCAAGTGCGGTGCCCAAAGCCCCAGTGGGGGACCTAAAGCCCTAGTAGGGACATGCCCTGTTGCAGTGTAACCGTGGTACTTACCTGTCTGCGTCGATGCTCCTCCATATTCCTCCGGACCACTTACCTGTCTTGGACTCCTGGATCGTCGTCTGTTCCATCACCCCTGCCAAAAGAAGAGAACAATTTAATATTTAAAGCCCCAGTGGGGAAACGGACATGGTGCGTGTAGGGGGGTGGATATATGGATGGACCTGGATTGGCCAGTGCATTACTGTGGCCCTGGGACGCTGGGGTCACAGGCCTAGGGGTTCCTAACCCCGTCTCATAACCCTAACCAGCCCGTGCCATTCAGGTCCATTGTCTTCCACCTTCCTCACGCCTCCATCGGTCCTACGCCTATTTAGGCTCTATTTAATTTTTTCGCCGGCTCCCTGATGACGGCATGGCAGCCAGAAACGCGTTGGAGCCTGATCTTTGAGCCCAACTTGGCCAGATCAGTGCCTACAATTTAGCTTAGATACGGCCCAACTAGGCCTCAAATTAAAAATTTAGATTAGTTTAAAAATTATGGCCCAACTAGGCCTAAACTCCCACCCTAACCCTAAACCTAAGGCCAGGAGGCCGGATCCCTAACCCTAATGCCCTTAACCCTACGGCCAGTCGGCCTGTCCCCTAACCCTTAACCCTTGGACCTTAAGGCTAGTGGCCGGGTCCCTAACCCTATGTCCCCCTTCCTAAGGCTATTTAGCCGGATCCCTGACCCTATTTCTTGACCATAAGGCTATTTAGCCGGGTCCCCATAATTATTTTCCTTTGGCCCCGCCCCCCTCTATATATACTGCAATCACCGCACTGTGCTCCTTCATATCCATCTGCCTTCCGTGGAGGAAGGTCATAGGACACAGTGCTGGTGCAGTATTGTTTATTTGTCACTCAATCAGACAGGATGGACATGGATTGACCTTGTGGGGGTCTGGGACACTGGGGGTGCCTCCGGGGGACACCGGAGTGGCGCCGGCGCCGAACACAGGGGGGCGCTTTACCTGCAACAGGAAGAAACCTTAGTGAGGATACGAAACCACAGTGTGGATATAATAGGATACTTACCTCCTGAGCCGGCGTGGGCCTGGTCAGCCACGTCCGAGCTAGAGTATAGGAGAGGAACATGTAATATTTAGATTCAAGTGCGGTGCCCAAAGCCCCAGTGGGGGACCTAAAGCCCTAGTAGGGACATGCCCTGTTGCAGTGTAACCGTGGTACTTACCTGTCTGCGTCGATGCTCCTCCATATTCCTCCGGACCACTTACCTGTCTTGGACTCCTGGATCGTCGTCTGTTCCATCACCCCTGCCAAAAGAAGAGAACAATTTAATATTTAAAGCCCCAGTGGGGAAACGGACATGGTGCGTGTAGGGGGGTGGATATATGGATGGACCTGGATTGGCCAGTGCATTACTGTGGCCCTGGGACGCTGGGGTCACAGGCCTAGGGGTTCCTAACCCCGTCTCATAACCCTAACCCTAACCCTAACCCTAACCCTAACCCCTAACCCTAACCCTAACCCTAACCCTAACCCAAAAAGCCCCAGTGGGGACCCTAAGCCTCAGTGAGGAGATGCCCTGCTGTGGAAGAACGGATGTACTTACCTGTCTGCTTCGCTGCTCCTCCAGTTGCTCCTCCGGACCACTTACCTCTTGTCTTGGACTCCTCAGGATCTTCCTTCTTCATCTCCCCTGCAAAAAGGAAAAACAGCTCATTTATTAATATTTCAAGCCCCAGTTGGGGAATGGATGGGGTGCGTGCAAGCGGGTGGATGCACCGATGGACCTGGATTGGCCAGTGCACTTCTGTGGCCCTGGGACGCTGGGGTCACAATCTTATAACCCTAACCAGCCCGCGCCATTCAGGTCCATCAGCATCCACCTTCTTCACGTTGCCACCATTCCAAGGCCTAACTAGGCTACAATAATTTTTTTGCCGGCTCCCTGATGAAGGCATGGCAGCCAGAAACGCGTTGGAGCCTGACCCTCAAGGTCAGTGACTACCACTTACCAAATTTTAGGCCCAAACTCCCTCCCATCCCTCAACCTAAGGTCAGTGTACCGGATCCCTAATCTTTAACTTCCCTAACCCTAAGGCCAGTGGCCGGGTCCCTAATCCTAAGTCCCCCTTCCTAAGGCTATCTAGCCGGATCCCTAACCCTAATTCCCATAATAATATTTACTTTGACCTTTTCCTATTTATATATATAGCAATTCCCCACCGTGTCCCTTCAATATACATCGGACTTTCGTGGAGGAAGGACATGGGACACGGTGCTGGTGCAATTTTCTTTATTGTTCATTCATTCGGCCAGGATGGAGGCGGATTGACCTTGTGGGGGTCTTTGGCACTGGGGGGTGTCTCCGGGGGACACCGGGAGGGGCGGCGAGGCCGCACACGGGGGGGCGCCAGAACCCAGCAGGAGCAATAACCTTAGTAAGGAAATAACCCAGGATGGAAATATTAAACCACAGTGTGGACATAGAAAAATAATTATTTGGGAGTGGTGGACCCAAAAAGCCCCAGTGGGGACCCTAAGCCTCAGTGAGGAGATGCCCTGCTGTGGAAGAACGGATGTACTTACCTGTCTGCTTCGCTGCTCCTCCAGTTGCTCCTCCGGACCACTTACCTCTTGTCTTGGACTCCTCAGGATCTTCCTTCTTCATCTCCCCTGCAAAAAGGAAAAACAGCTCATTTATTAATATTTCAAGCCCCAGTTGGGGAATGGATGGGGTGCGTGCAAGCGGGTGGATGCACCGATGGACCTGGATTGGCCAGTGCACTTCTGTGGCCCTGGGACGCTGGGGTCACAATCTTATAACCCTAACCAGCCCGCGCCATTCAGGTCCATCAGCATCCACCTTCTTCACGTTGCCACCATTCCAAGGCCTAACTAGGCTACAATAATTTTTTTGCCGGCTCCCTGATGAAGGCATGGCAGCCAGAAACGCGTTGGAGCCTGACCCTCAAGGTCAGTGACTACCACTTACCAAATTTTAGGCCCAAACTCCCTCCCATCCCTCAACCTAAGGTCAGTGTACCGGATCCCTAATCTTTAACTTCCCTAACCCTAAGGCCAGTGGCCGGGTCCCTAATCCTAAGTCCCCCTTCCTAAGGCTATCTAGCCGGATCCCTAACCCTAATTCCCATAATAATATTTACTTTGACCTTTTCCTATTTATATATATAGCAATTCCCCACCGTGTCCCTTCAATATACATCGGACTTTCGTGGAGGAAGGACATGGGACACGGTGCTGGTGCAATTTTCTTTATTGTTCATTCATTCGGCCAGGATGGAGGCGGATTGACCTTGTGGGGGTCTTTGGCACTGGGGGGTGTCTCCGGGGGACACCGGGAGGGGCGGCGAGGCCGCACACGGGGGGGCGCCAGAACCCAGCAGGAGCAATAACCTTAGTAAGGAAATAACCCAGGATGGAAATATTAAACCACAGTGTGGACATAGAAAAATAATTATTTGGGAGTGGTGGACCCAAAAAGCCCCAGTGGGGACCCTAAGCCTCAGTGAGGAGATGCCCTGCTGTGGAAGAACGGATGTACTTACCTGTCTGCTTCGCTGCTCCTCCAGTTGCTCCTCCGGACCACTTACCTCTTGTCTTGGACTCCTCAGGATCTTCCTTCTTCATCTCCCCTGCAAAAAGGAAAAACAGCTCATTTATTAATATTTCAAGCCCCAGTTGGGGAATGGATGGGGTGCGTGCAAGCGGGTGGATGCACCGATGGACCTGGATTGGCCAGTGCACTTCTGTGGCCCTGGGACGCTGGGGTCACAATCTTATAACCCTAACCAGCCCGCGCCATTCAGGTCCATCAGCATCCACCTTCTTCACGTTGCCACCATTCCAAGGCCTAACTAGGCTACAATAATTTTTTTGCCGGCTCCCTGATGAAGGCATGGCAGCCAGAAACGCGTTGGAGCCTGACCCTCAAGGTCAGTGACTACCACTTACCAAATTTTAGGCCCAAACTCCCTCCCATCCCTCAACCTAAGGTCAGTGTACCGGATCCCTAATCTTTAACTTCCCTAACCCTAAGGCCAGTGGCCGGGTCCCTAATCCTAAGTCCCCCTTCCTAAGGCTATCTAGCCGGATCCCTAACCCTAATTCCCATAATAATATTTACTTTGACCTTTTCCTATTTATATATATAGCAATTCCCCACCGTGTCCCTTCAATATACATCGGACTTTCGTGGAGGAAGGACATGGGACACGGTGCTGGTGCAATTTTCTTTATTGTTCATTCATTCGGCCAGGATGGAGGCGGATTGACCTTGTGGGGGTCTTTGGCACTGGGGGGTGTCTCCGGGGGACACCGGGAGGGGCGGCGAGGCCGCACACGGGGGGGCGCCAGAACCCAGCAGGAGCAATAACCTTAGTAAGGAAATAACCCAGGATGGAAATATTAAACCACAGTGTGGACATAGAAAAATAATTATTTGGGAGTGGTGGACCCAAAAAGCCCCAGTGGGGACCCTAAGCCTCAGTGAGGAGATGCCCTGCTGTGGAAGAACGGATGTACTTACCTGTCTGCTTCGCTGCTCCTCCAGTTGCTCCTCCGGACCACTTACCTCTTGTCTTGGACTCCTCAGGATCTTCCTTCTTCATCTCCCCTGCAAAAAGGAAAAACAGCTCATTTATTAATATTTCAAGCCCCAGTTGGGGAATGGATGGGGTGCGTGCAAGCGGGTGGATGCACCGATGGACCTGGATTGGCCAGTGCACTTCTGTGGCCCTGGGACGCTGGGGTCACAATCTTATAACCCTAACCAGCCCGCGCCATTCAGGTCCATCAGCATCCACCTTCTTCACGTTGCCACCATTCCAAGGCCTAACTAGGCTACAATAATTTTTTTGCCGGCTCCCTGATGAAGGCATGGCAGCCAGAAACGCGTTGGAGCCTGACCCTCAAGGTCAGTGACTACCACTTACCAAATTTTAGGCCCAAACTCCCTCCCATCCCTCAACCTAAGGTCAGTGTACCGGATCCCTAATCTTTAACTTCCCTAACCCTAAGGCCAGTGGCCGGGTCCCTAATCCTAAGTCCCCCTTCCTAAGGCTATCTAGCCGGATCCCTAACCCTAATTCCCATAATAATATTTACTTTGACCTTTTCCTATTTATATATATAGCAATTCCCCACCGTGTCCCTTCAATATACATCGGACTTTCGTGGAGGAAGGACATGGGACACGGTGCTGGTGCAATTTTCTTTATTGTTCATTCATTCGGCCAGGATGGAGGCGGATTGACCTTGTGGGGGTCTTTGGCACTGGGGGGTGTCTCCGGGGGACACCGGGAGGGGCGGCGAGGCCGCACACGGGGGGGCGCCAGAACCCAGCAGGAGCAATAACCTTAGTAAGGAAATAACCCAGGATGGAAATATTAAACCACAGTGTGGACATAGAAAAATAATTATTTGGGAGTGGTGGACCCAAAAAGCCCCAGTGGGGACCCTAAGCCTCAGTGAGGAGATGCCCTGCTGTGGAAGAACGGATGTACTTACCTGTCTGCTTCGCTGCTCCTCCAGTTGCTCCTCCGGACCACTTACCTCTTGTCTTGGACTCCTCAGGATCTTCCTTCTTCATCTCCCCTGCAAAAAGGAAAAACAGCTCATTTATTAATATTTCAAGCCCCAGTTGGGGAATGGATGGGGTGCGTGCAAGCGGGTGGATGCACCGATGGACCTGGATTGGCCAGTGCACTTCTGTGGCCCTGGGACGCTGGGGTCACAATCTTATAACCCTAACCAGCCCGCGCCATTCAGGTCCATCAGCATCCACCTTCTTCACGTTGCCACCATTCCAAGGCCTAACTAGGCTACAATAATTTTTTTGCCGGCTCCCTGATGAAGGCATGGCAGCCAGAAACGCGTTGGAGCCTGACCCTCAAGGTCAGTGACTACCACTTACCAAATTTTAGGCCCAAACTCCCTCCCATCCCTCAACCTAAGGTCAGTGTACCGGATCCCTAATCTTTAACTTCCCTAACCCTAAGGCCAGTGGCCGGGTCCCTAATCCTAAGTCCCCCTTCCTAAGGCTATCTAGCCGGATCCCTAACCCTAATTCCCATAATAATATTTACTTTGACCTTTTCCTATTTATATATATAGCAATTCCCCACCGTGTCCCTTCAATATACATCGGACTTTCGTGGAGGAAGGACATGGGACACGGTGCTGGTGCAATTTTCTTTATTGTTCATTCATTCGGCCAGGATGGAGGCGGATTGACCTTGTGGGGGTCTTTGGCACTGGGGGGTGTCTCCGGGGGACACCGGGAGGGGCGGCGAGGCCGCACACGGGGGGGCGCCAGAACCCAGCAGGAGCAATAACCTTAGTAAGGAAATAACCCAGGATGGAAATATTAAACCACAGTGTGGACATAGAAAAATAATTATTTGGGAGTGGTGGACCCAAAAAGCCCCAGTGGGGACCCTAAGCCTCAGTGAGGAGATGCCCTGCTGTGGAAGAACGGATGTACTTACCTGTCTGCTTCGCTGCTCCTCCAGTTGCTCCTCCGGACCACTTACCTCTTGTCTTGGACTCCTCAGGATCTTCCTTCTTCATCTCCCCTGCAAAAAGGAAAAACAGCTCATTTATTAATATTTCAAGCCCCAGTTGGGGAATGGATGGGGTGCGTGCAAGCGGGTGGATGCACCGATGGACCTGGATTGGCCAGTGCACTTCTGTGGCCCTGGGACGCTGGGGTCACAATCTTATAACCCTAACCAGCCCGCGCCATTCAGGTCCATCAGCATCCACCTTCTTCACGTTGCCACCATTCCAAGGCCTAACTAGGCTACAATAATTTTTTTGCCGGCTCCCTGATGAAGGCATGGCAGCCAGAAACGCGTTGGAGCCTGACCCTCAAGGTCAGTGACTACCACTTACCAAATTTTAGGCCCAAACTCCCTCCCATCCCTCAACCTAAGGTCAGTGTACCGGATCCCTAATCTTTAACTTCCCTAACCCTAAGGCCAGTGGCCGGGTCCCTAATCCTAAGTCCCCCTTCCTAAGGCTATCTAGCCGGATCCCTAACCCTAATTCCCATAATAATATTTACTTTGACCTTTTCCTATTTATATATATAGCAATTCCCCACCGTGTCCCTTCAATATACATCGGACTTTCGTGGAGGAAGGACATGGGACACGGTGCTGGTGCAATTTTCTTTATTGTTCATTCATTCGGCCAGGATGGAGGCGGATTGACCTTGTGGGGGTCTTTGGCACTGGGGGGTGTCTCCGGGGGACACCGGGAGGGGCGGCGAGGCCGCACACGGGGGGGCGCCAGAACCCAGCAGGAGCAATAACCTTAGTAAGGAAATAACCCAGGATGGAAATATTAAACCACAGTGTGGACATAGAAAAATAATTATTTGGGAGTGGTGGACCCAAAAAGCCCCAGTGGGGACCCTAAGCCTCAGTGAGGAGATGCCCTGCTGTGGAAGAACGGATGTACTTACCTGTCTGCTTCGCTGCTCCTCCAGTTGCTCCTCCGGACCACTTACCTCTTGTCTTGGACTCCTCAGGATCTTCCTTCTTCATCTCCCCTGCAAAAAGGAAAAACAGCTCATTTATTAATATTTCAAGCCCCAGTTGGGGAATGGATGGGGTGCGTGCAAGCGGGTGGATGCACCGATGGACCTGGATTGGCCAGTGCACTTCTGTGGCCCTGGGACGCTGGGGTCACAATCTTATAACCCTAACCAGCCCGCGCCATTCAGGTCCATCAGCATCCACCTTCTTCACGTTGCCACCATTCCAAGGCCTAACTAGGCTACAATAATTTTTTTGCCGGCTCCCTGATGAAGGCATGGCAGCCAGAAACGCGTTGGAGCCTGACCCTCAAGGTCAGTGACTACCACTTACCAAATTTTAGGCCCAAACTCCCTCCCATCCCTCAACCTAAGGTCAGTGTACCGGATCCCTAATCTTTAACTTCCCTAACCCTAAGGCCAGTGGCCGGGTCCCTAATCCTAAGTCCCCCTTCCTAAGGCTATCTAGCCGGATCCCTAACCCTAATTCCCATAATAATATTTACTTTGACCTTTTCCTATTTATATATATAGCAATTCCCCACCGTGTCCCTTCAATATACATCGGACTTTCGTGGAGGAAGGACATGGGACACGGTGCTGGTGCAATTTTCTTTATTGTTCATTCATTCGGCCAGGATGGAGGCGGATTGACCTTGTGGGGGTCTTTGGCACTGGGGGGTGTCTCCGGGGGACACCGGGAGGGGCGGCGAGGCCGCACACGGGGGGGCGCCAGAACCCAGCAGGAGCAATAACCTTAGTAAGGAAATAACCCAGGATGGAAATATTAAACCACAGTGTGGACATAGAAAAATAATTATTTGGGAGTGGTGGACCCAAAAAGCCCCAGTGGGGACCCTAAGCCTCAGTGAGGAGATGCCCTGCTGTGGAAGAACGGATGTACTTACCTGTCTGCTTCGCTGCTCCTCCAGTTGCTCCTCCGGACCACTTACCTCTTGTCTTGGACTCCTCAGGATCTTCCTTCTTCATCTCCCCTGCAAAAAGGAAAAACAGCTCATTTATTAATATTTCAAGCCCCAGTTGGGGAATGGATGGGGTGCGTGCAAGCGGGTGGATGCACCGATGGACCTGGATTGGCCAGTGCACTTCTGTGGCCCTGGGACGCTGGGGTCACAATCTTATAACCCTAACCAGCCCGCGCCATTCAGGTCCATCAGCATCCACCTTCTTCACGTTGCCACCATTCCAAGGCCTAACTAGGCTACAATAATTTTTTTGCCGGCTCCCTGATGAAGGCATGGCAGCCAGAAACGCGTTGGAGCCTGACCCTCAAGGTCAGTGACTACCACTTACCAAATTTTAGGCCCAAACTCCCTCCCATCCCTCAACCTAAGGTCAGTGTACCGGATCCCTAATCTTTAACTTCCCTAACCCTAAGGCCAGTGGCCGGGTCCCTAATCCTAAGTCCCCCTTCCTAAGGCTATCTAGCCGGATCCCTAACCCTAATTCCCATAATAATATTTACTTTGACCTTTTCCTATTTATATATATAGCAATTCCCCACCGTGTCCCTTCAATATACATCGGACTTTCGTGGAGGAAGGACATGGGACACGGTGCTGGTGCAATTTTCTTTATTGTTCATTCATTCGGCCAGGATGGAGGCGGATTGACCTTGTGGGGGTCTTTGGCACTGGGGGGTGTCTCCGGGGGACACCGGGAGGGGCGGCGAGGCCGCACACGGGGGGGCGCCAGAACCCAGCAGGAGCAATAACCTTAGTAAGGAAATAACCCAGGATGGAAATATTAAACCACAGTGTGGACATAGAAAAATAATTATTTGGGAGTGGTGGACCCAAAAAGCCCCAGTGGGGACCCTAAGCCTCAGTGAGGAGATGCCCTGCTGTGGAAGAACGGATGTACTTACCTGTCTGCTTCGCTGCTCCTCCAGTTGCTCCTCCGGACCACTTACCTCTTGTCTTGGACTCCTCAGGATCTTCCTTCTTCATCTCCCCTGCAAAAAGGAAAAACAGCTCATTTATTAATATTTCAAGCCCCAGTTGGGGAATGGATGGGGTGCGTGCAAGCGGGTGGATGCACCGATGGACCTGGATTGGCCAGTGCACTTCTGTGGCCCTGGGACGCTGGGGTCACAATCTTATAACCCTAACCAGCCCGCGCCATTCAGGTCCATCAGCATCCACCTTCTTCACGTTGCCACCATTCCAAGGCCTAACTAGGCTACAATAATTTTTTTGCCGGCTCCCTGATGAAGGCATGGCAGCCAGAAACGCGTTGGAGCCTGACCCTCAAGGTCAGTGACTACCACTTACCAAATTTTAGGCCCAAACTCCCTCCCATCCCTCAACCTAAGGTCAGTGTACCGGATCCCTAATCTTTAACTTCCCTAACCCTAAGGCCAGTGGCCGGGTCCCTAATCCTAAGTCCCCCTTCCTAAGGCTATCTAGCCGGATCCCTAACCCTAATTCCCATAATAATATTTACTTTGACCTTTTCCTATTTATATATATAGCAATTCCCCACCGTGTCCCTTCAATATACATCGGACTTTCGTGGAGGAAGGACATGGGACACGGTGCTGGTGCAATTTTCTTTATTGTTCATTCATTCGGCCAGGATGGAGGCGGATTGACCTTGTGGGGGTCTTTGGCACTGGGGGGTGTCTCCGGGGGACACCGGGAGGGGCGGCGAGGCCGCACACGGGGGGGCGCCAGAACCCAGCAGGAGCAATAACCTTAGTAAGGAAATAACCCAGGATGGAAATATTAAACCACAGTGTGGACATAGAAAAATAATTATTTGGGAGTGGTGGACCCAAAAAGCCCCAGTGGGGACCCTAAGCCTCAGTGAGGAGATGCCCTGCTGTGGAAGAACGGATGTACTTACCTGTCTGCTTCGCTGCTCCTCCAGTTGCTCCTCCGGACCACTTACCTCTTGTCTTGGACTCCTCAGGATCTTCCTTCTTCATCTCCCCTGCAAAAAGGAAAAACAGCTCATTTATTAATATTTCAAGCCCCAGTTGGGGAATGGATGGGGTGCGTGCAAGCGGGTGGATGCACCGATGGACCTGGATTGGCCAGTGCACTTCTGTGGCCCTGGGACGCTGGGGTCACAATCTTATAACCCTAACCAGCCCGCGCCATTCAGGTCCATCAGCATCCACCTTCTTCACGTTGCCACCATTCCAAGGCCTAACTAGGCTACAATAATTTTTTTGCCGGCTCCCTGATGAAGGCATGGCAGCCAGAAACGCGTTGGAGCCTGACCCTCAAGGTCAGTGACTACCACTTACCAAATTTTAGGCCCAAACTCCCTCCCATCCCTCAACCTAAGGTCAGTGTACCGGATCCCTAATCTTTAACTTCCCTAACCCTAAGGCCAGTGGCCGGGTCCCTAATCCTAAGTCCCCCTTCCTAAGGCTATCTAGCCGGATCCCTAACCCTAATTCCCATAATAATATTTACTTTGACCTTTTCCTATTTATATATATAGCAATTCCCCACCGTGTCCCTTCAATATACATCGGACTTTCGTGGAGGAAGGACATGGGACACGGTGCTGGTGCAATTTTCTTTATTGTTCATTCATTCGGCCAGGATGGAGGCGGATTGACCTTGTGGGGGTCTTTGGCACTGGGGGGTGTCTCCGGGGGACACCGGGAGGGGCGGCGAGGCCGCACACGGGGGGGCGCCAGAACCCAGCAGGAGCAATAACCTTAGTAAGGAAATAACCCAGGATGGAAATATTAAACCACAGTGTGGACATAGAAAAATAATTATTTGGGAGTGGTGGACCCAAAAAGCCCCAGTGGGGACCCTAAGCCTCAGTGAGGAGATGCCCTGCTGTGGAAGAACGGATGTACTTACCTGTCTGCTTCGCTGCTCCTCCAGTTGCTCCTCCGGACCACTTACCTCTTGTCTTGGACTCCTCAGGATCTTCCTTCTTCATCTCCCCTGCAAAAAGGAAAAACAGCTCATTTATTAATATTTCAAGCCCCAGTTGGGGAATGGATGGGGTGCGTGCAAGCGGGTGGATGCACCGATGGACCTGGATTGGCCAGTGCACTTCTGTGGCCCTGGGACGCTGGGGTCACAATCTTATAACCCTAACCAGCCCGCGCCATTCAGGTCCATCAGCATCCACCTTCTTCACGTTGCCACCATTCCAAGGCCTAACTAGGCTACAATAATTTTTTTGCCGGCTCCCTGATGAAGGCATGGCAGCCAGAAACGCGTTGGAGCCTGACCCTCAAGGTCAGTGACTACCACTTACCAAATTTTAGGCCCAAACTCCCTCCCATCCCTCAACCTAAGGTCAGTGTACCGGATCCCTAATCTTTAACTTCCCTAACCCTAAGGCCAGTGGCCGGGTCCCTAATCCTAAGTCCCCCTTCCTAAGGCTATCTAGCCGGATCCCTAACCCTAATTCCCATAATAATATTTACTTTGACCTTTTCCTATTTATATATATAGCAATTCCCCACCGTGTCCCTTCAATATACATCGGACTTTCGTGGAGGAAGGACATGGGACACGGTGCTGGTGCAATTTTCTTTATTGTTCATTCATTCGGCCAGGATGGAGGCGGATTGACCTTGTGGGGGTCTTTGGCACTGGGGGGTGTCTCCGGGGGACACCGGGAGGGGCGGCGAGGCCGCACACGGGGGGGCGCCAGAACCCAGCAGGAGCAATAACCTTAGTAAGGAAATAACCCAGGATGGAAATATTAAACCACAGTGTGGACATAGAAAAATAATTATTTGGGAGTGGTGGACCCAAAAAGCCCCAGTGGGGACCCTAAGCCTCAGTGAGGAGATGCCCTGCTGTGGAAGAACGGATGTACTTACCTGTCTGCTTCGCTGCTCCTCCAGTTGCTCCTCCGGACCACTTACCTCTTGTCTTGGACTCCTCAGGATCTTCCTTCTTCATCTCCCCTGCAAAAAGGAAAAACAGCTCATTTATTAATATTTCAAGCCCCAGTTGGGGAATGGATGGGGTGCGTGCAAGCGGGTGGATGCACCGATGGACCTGGATTGGCCAGTGCACTTCTGTGGCCCTGGGACGCTGGGGTCACAATCTTATAACCCTAACCAGCCCGCGCCATTCAGGTCCATCAGCATCCACCTTCTTCACGTTGCCACCATTCCAAGGCCTAACTAGGCTACAATAATTTTTTTGCCGGCTCCCTGATGAAGGCATGGCAGCCAGAAACGCGTTGGAGCCTGACCCTCAAGGTCAGTGACTACCACTTACCAAATTTTAGGCCCAAACTCCCTCCCATCCCTCAACCTAAGGTCAGTGTACCGGATCCCTAATCTTTAACTTCCCTAACCCTAAGGCCAGTGGCCGGGTCCCTAATCCTAAGTCCCCCTTCCTAAGGCTATCTAGCCGGATCCCTAACCCTAATTCCCATAATAATATTTACTTTGACCTTTTCCTATTTATATATATAGCAATTCCCCACCGTGTCCCTTCAATATACATCGGACTTTCGTGGAGGAAGGACATGGGACACGGTGCTGGTGCAATTTTCTTTATTGTTCATTCATTCGGCCAGGATGGAGGCGGATTGACCTTGTGGGGGTCTTTGGCACTGGGGGGTGTCTCCGGGGGACACCGGGAGGGGCGGCGAGGCCGCACACGGGGGGGCGCCAGAACCCAGCAGGAGCAATAACCTTAGTAAGGAAATAACCCAGGATGGAAATATTAAACCACAGTGTGGACATAGAAAAATAATTATTTGGGAGTGGTGGACCCAAAAAGCCCCAGTGGGGACCCTAAGCCTCAGTGAGGAGATGCCCTGCTGTGGAAGAACGGATGTACTTACCTGTCTGCTTCGCTGCTCCTCCAGTTGCTCCTCCGGACCACTTACCTCTTGTCTTGGACTCCTCAGGATCTTCCTTCTTCATCTCCCCTGCAAAAAGGAAAAACAGCTCATTTATTAATATTTCAAGCCCCAGTTGGGGAATGGATGGGGTGCGTGCAAGCGGGTGGATGCACCGATGGACCTGGATTGGCCAGTGCACTTCTGTGGCCCTGGGACGCTGGGGTCACAATCTTATAACCCTAACCCTAACCCTAACCCTAACCCTAACCCTAACCCAACTTCCAGCCCCTGATCCATCTCCACTCTGGATCGGTAACTTAAATAGTCTAAAATATTTAAGTAGGAGATTAGGAACTGGAGCGGTTTGATGTGAGCAGGGCTTGCCTACTCCGGCAAGGTTGTTGCTGAGACCTAACCCGGTACCCAACTTCCAGCCCCTGATCCATCTCCACTCTGGATCGGTAACTTAAATAGCCTAAAATATTTAAGTGAGAGATTAACCAGGTTTCCAACTTCCGGCCCCTAATTTACTCGTAGTTACATTGCCTAACCATAAGACTTTGAGGATCAATGCCTAAACCATAAAAACCGAGACTCTTTACCTAATCCTAAACCATAACCTCGGCAGTAATGCCTAAACCTAAAGAACTGAGGATATTACCTAAACCTAAATTTAACACCGTAATTTAGCTCTTTTTAACCTGACCCTGATACAACACTCTAATCCTAACCACTTAGGAACCAACACTCTAACCCTAACACCTTAGGCCATGGCCTATACTCCGGTTGGTGACTCAAGCTTGAATCAACCAACAATAGTTTCTACTAGAACCCTAGTAGAACCTCTATTAATTTCACAAAAAGGACCCCAGGAGGCCCCATGGGAGACGAGGTCTCACCGGCGGATCCGAAAATCCATGACCCAGCCTTCATCTCGGCCGGAACCCCATGAATTTCACGAGTGTTTTCACTCGCGGTTTCAATTTTGTTCTTTTTACCCATAATGCACCTGAATGCATAATTATTTTAACCACGCCCATCAAGGATTTTTACCCATAATGCACCATTATGCATAATTATTTTAGCCACGCCCATCCAGGATTTTGACCCATAATGCACTTGGTCGATGGAAACTTTCTTTACACGTGAATATCTCGCCTTCCGTAAGTCCGATCGAGATAGAAAGCATACCACCGGACTCGTCTCGACCTCCTCTATCTACTTACACGGTAAGTCTTTATTATTCTTCTTTATTTTTTATTTTTTTTCCCCCACCACGAGCGAAAAGCCGGGTTCCCATTATAGAGTACCCACTTGGCCCTGGACCTTCTTGCACACACCCCATCGTCACGAATCGTCGTTTAGACCTTCGAGACTTCCAGATCCTCATCAGGACCTTGAGCACAATCTCCAAGGCCTTTTTGAAGGCTATTTCCTTGGACTCTCCAGGAGACTCTCATCCTACTAGAACCATCAGGAAGATTCTTCTTGGACTCTGGTCGGGCCGGGAGTCTGCTCCACATCCAATTCCCTGGGTGTCTGCTTGTTCTCCTTTTCTTGCGGACTTGACCAGACCTCTTCATAGGAGACTCACTTTCTCAACCTTGTCTGGGCAGATTGTGGTAACCTTACGGTGTCAACAAGCAATCTGTTAACCTGAACAAGGGGTAAGTATACGGCCCTCCCAGGTCCACTTGGACAGCACGTGGGATGTGGTGGTCTATGGCGTCAAAGACCTTAAACGTGGCCAAGTCTTCTATGGGGGTTAGCCCCACTCATACAACAGCACATTTTTGCACCACATACCTTTGATTCTGCCTCCCATAATTTTAGCTTAACTTTAAATCGCTAAACACTTACCTTCACAAACTTACCTTTTAGATGTAACCATTTGAGCCAAAATACTTACCGTTAAATTCCGAAACCAATAATTTTAAACAAAACTTAAAGCTTGGCACAGACCAAAATAAATTCTCTTAAAAGATCCAATTAACCACCTTTAGCTGTTAATGCCAAGCTTAGCCTAACCATAACCCTAAATTGGCTATGGGACACGCCCCGGGACTTGATCACCCCGGGGTCCTGCCTTCGAGTGAGGGTGTCTGGTGGTAAATGGTGAAACACCCGATGATCTCGAGGTACACCACTGATGAGGTGTCCCACAATTCTTTTAAAACCGTAAACCTTTTCAATCTAAACTTCAATCTAAACTTCAATCTAAACTTCAAATCTACTTACCCTTCTTATGACCTAAACCTAACTTTTAACTAGCCTCAACCTTAGTCATTTTCTAACCTTAACCACTTAGGGTTATTGCCTAAACCTAAACTAAATTAGTTCTTTTGACTGCCTAAGATTACAGTTAACTAAATTAACCTTAACCTTTGTCTCTTTCTAAACCTAACCAATCAGGATATATGCCTAAACTTAACCTTTAAAAACAGGCCTAACACTTTCGGACCAAAGCCTTTAACATTTAGTAAATCATGTTAACCTAGTTAACCGTAATGTATATTGACACCAAAATAAACCTTAACCTAATACTCTAAAAACTTTTACGTTATTTAGACACCGTGGTGACTCATGAAGTATGCAATGAACGTGATTAATGGACCCTGGGAACAGAGTGACAAGCGCCGGCCCGTGCATTGCCTTTGGCTCTCTATACCAAACTGCTCTAGTCGTCAGACAGAGTGGGGAGAGTCATCGAGATAGAACTACTTACACCTAACCCTAACCCTAACCCTAACCCTAACCCTCTCCAACCTTAAGTCCCCCCTCTCTCCCTAACCCTAAGTTTCCCCTTTCTCCCTAACCCCAAATCCCTCCTCTCTCCCTAACCCTAAGTCCCCCCTCTCCCCCCTCTCTCCCTAATCCTAAGTCCCCCCTCTCTCCCTAATCCTAAGTCCCCCCTCTCTCCCTAATCCTAAGTCCCCCCTCTCTCCCTAACCTTAATACTTACCGTTTAGTATATCATTAACCTTAATCTCTATTTTTCTCCTCTTACCTGCAGCACTAATACTTACCTGGACCACTTATACTTACCCAAATCTTCATCCTAGAGAGAGATTTTAACTGACCACTAGGGGGCGTAACACTGATTTTATCATATATCACCATCAACAGGTTCCATTTCAGGCTTTACCTGGAGGGACCTGCAAATAAATAAAATGATTAATATAAGGAAACAAACTAATTAATAAATAAATAAATAAATAGAAATTTACTTACCTTTTTATCTGTGCCTGCCGGATACTTACCTTCCAGGGATACAGTCATTTAGGTCGCCGTTACCGCCGTCACCGCCGTCACCGCCGTACCATTCCTTAGCATAGCCCCCATCCAAAGGTATTCTCCCCATTTAGCAAAGGCTTGCACCTATAAAGGACCGTAGGAAAAGTGTTGCCAGTGCACTTGCAAACACAACATGTGTTGTTTTAAACATTTAATTCTACCCTAACCCTAACCCTAACCCCTAACCCCTAACCCCTAACCCTAACCCTAACCCCAGTGGGGAAACGGACATGGTGCGTGTAGGGGGGTGGATATATGGATGGACCTGGATTGGCCAGTGCATTACTGTGGCCCTGGGACGCTGGGGTCACAGGCCTAGGGGTTCCTAACCCCGTCTCATAACCCTAACCAGCCCGTGCCATTCAGGTCCATTGTCTTCCACCTTCCTCACGCCTCCATCGGTCCTACGCCTATTTAGGCCCTTAATTTTTTCGCCGGCTCCCTGATGACGGCATGGCAGCCAGAAACGCGTTGGAGCCTGATCTTTGTGCCCAACTTGGCCAGATCAGTGCCACAAAAATTTAGTATTAGAATACGGCCCAACTTGGCCCCAAATTAAGTATTTAGATATAGCTAAAATATGGCCCAACTAGGCCTTGCCCCCATCTTAACCCTAAACCTAAGGCCAGTAGGCCGGATCCCTAACCCCAATGTCCTTATCTACGGCCAGTAGGCCCTATCCCTAATCCTTAGTCCCTGGACCTTAAGGCTAGTGGCCGGGTCCCTAACCCTAAATCCCCCCTCCTAAGGCTATTCAGCCGGATCCCTAACCCTAATTTCCCTGCCTATATATACAATAATCCCCCACTGTGCTTCCTCATTTCCATCTGCCTTCCGTGGAGGAAGGTCACAGGACACAGTGCTGGTGTGATTTTGTGTATTGGGCATTCAACCAATCAGGATGGATATGGATTGACCTTGTGGGGGTCTGGGACACTGGGGGTGCCTCCGGGGGACACCGGAGTGGCGCCGGCGCCGTACACAGGGGGGCGCTTTACCTGCAATAAGATGAAACCTCAGTGAGGATACAAAGCCACAGTGTGGACATAATAGGATACTTACCTCCTGAGCCGGCGTGGGCCTGGTCAGCCACGTCCGAGCTAGAGTATGGGAGAGGAACATATAATATTTAGAGTCAAGTGCGGTGCCCAAAGCCCCAGTGGGGGACCTAAAGCCCTAGTAGGGACATACCTTATTGCAGTGTAGCCGTCATACTTACCTGTCTGCGTCGATGCTCCTCCATATTCCTCCGGACCACTTACCTGTCTTGGACTCCTGGATTGTCGTCTGTTCCATCACCCCTGCCAAAAGAAGAAAACATTTCATCACCATTATTTAATATTTAAAGCCCCAGTGGGGAAACGGACATGGTGCGTGTAGGGGGGTGGATATATGGATGGACCTGGATTGGCCAGTGCATTACTGTGGCCCTGGGACGCTGGGGTCACAGGCCTAGGGGTTCCTAACCCCGTCTCATAACCCTAACCAGCCCGTGCCATTCAGGTCCATTGTCTTCCACCTTCCTCACGCCTCCATCGGTCCTACGCCTATTTAGGCCCTTAATTTTTTCGCCGGCTCCCTGATGACGGCATGGCAGCCAGAAACGCGTTGGAGCCTGATCTTTGTGCCCAACTTGGCCAGATCAGTGCCACAAAAATTTAGTATTAGAATACGGCCCAACTTGGCCCCAAATTAAGTATTTAGATATAGCTAAAATATGGCCCAACTAGGCCTTGCCCCCATCTTAACCCTAAACCTAAGGCCAGTAGGCCGGATCCCTAACCCCAATGTCCTTATCTACGGCCAGTAGGCCCTATCCCTAATCCTTAGTCCCTGGACCTTAAGGCTAGTGGCCGGGTCCCTAACCCTAAATCCCCCCTCCTAAGGCTATTCAGCCGGATCCCTAACCCTAATTTCCCTGCCTATATATACAATAATCCCCCACTGTGCTTCCTCATTTCCATCTGCCTTCCGTGGAGGAAGGTCACAGGACACAGTGCTGGTGTGATTTTGTGTATTGGGCATTCAACCAATCAGGATGGATATGGATTGACCTTGTGGGGGTCTGGGACACTGGGGGTGCCTCCGGGGGACACCGGAGTGGCGCCGGCGCCGTACACAGGGGGGCGCTTTACCTGCAATAAGATGAAACCTCAGTGAGGATACAAAGCCACAGTGTGGACATAATAGGATACTTACCTCCTGAGCCGGCGTGGGCCTGGTCAGCCACGTCCGAGCTAGAGTATGGGAGAGGAACATATAATATTTAGAGTCAAGTGCGGTGCCCAAAGCCCCAGTGGGGGACCTAAAGCCCTAGTAGGGACATACCTTATTGCAGTGTAGCCGTCATACTTACCTGTCTGCGTCGATGCTCCTCCATATTCCTCCGGACCACTTACCTGTCTTGGACTCCTGGATTGTCGTCTGTTCCATCACCCCTGCCAAAAGAAGAAAACATTTCATCACCATTATTTAATATTTAAAGCCCCAGTGGGGAAACGGACATGGTGCGTGTAGGGGGGTGGATATATGGATGGACCTGGATTGGCCAGTGCATTACTGTGGCCCTGGGACGCTGGGGTCACAGGCCTAGGGGTTCCTAACCCCGTCTCATAACCCTAACCAGCCCGTGCCATTCAGGTCCATTGTCTTCCACCTTCCTCACGCCTCCATCGGTCCTACGCCTATTTAGGCCCTTAATTTTTTCGCCGGCTCCCTGATGACGGCATGGCAGCCAGAAACGCGTTGGAGCCTGATCTTTGTGCCCAACTTGGCCAGATCAGTGCCACAAAAATTTAGTATTAGAATACGGCCCAACTTGGCCCCAAATTAAGTATTTAGATATAGCTAAAATATGGCCCAACTAGGCCTTGCCCCCATCTTAACCCTAAACCTAAGGCCAGTAGGCCGGATCCCTAACCCCAATGTCCTTATCTACGGCCAGTAGGCCCTATCCCTAATCCTTAGTCCCTGGACCTTAAGGCTAGTGGCCGGGTCCCTAACCCTAAATCCCCCCTCCTAAGGCTATTCAGCCGGATCCCTAACCCTAATTTCCCTGCCTATATATACAATAATCCCCCACTGTGCTTCCTCATTTCCATCTGCCTTCCGTGGAGGAAGGTCACAGGACACAGTGCTGGTGTGATTTTGTGTATTGGGCATTCAACCAATCAGGATGGATATGGATTGACCTTGTGGGGGTCTGGGACACTGGGGGTGCCTCCGGGGGACACCGGAGTGGCGCCGGCGCCGTACACAGGGGGGCGCTTTACCTGCAATAAGATGAAACCTCAGTGAGGATACAAAGCCACAGTGTGGACATAATAGGATACTTACCTCCTGAGCCGGCGTGGGCCTGGTCAGCCACGTCCGAGCTAGAGTATGGGAGAGGAACATATAATATTTAGAGTCAAGTGCGGTGCCCAAAGCCCCAGTGGGGGACCTAAAGCCCTAGTAGGGACATACCTTATTGCAGTGTAGCCGTCATACTTACCTGTCTGCGTCGATGCTCCTCCATATTCCTCCGGACCACTTACCTGTCTTGGACTCCTGGATTGTCGTCTGTTCCATCACCCCTGCCAAAAGAAGAAAACATTTCATCACCATTATTTAATATTTAAAGCCCCAGTGGGGAAACGGACATGGTGCGTGTAGGGGGGTGGATATATGGATGGACCTGGATTGGCCAGTGCATTACTGTGGCCCTGGGACGCTGGGGTCACAGGCCTAGGGGTTCCTAACCCCGTCTCATAACCCTAACCAGCCCGTGCCATTCAGGTCCATTGTCTTCCACCTTCCTCACGCCTCCATCGGTCCTACGCCTATTTAGGCCCTTAATTTTTTCGCCGGCTCCCTGATGACGGCATGGCAGCCAGAAACGCGTTGGAGCCTGATCTTTGTGCCCAACTTGGCCAGATCAGTGCCACAAAAATTTAGTATTAGAATACGGCCCAACTTGGCCCCAAATTAAGTATTTAGATATAGCTAAAATATGGCCCAACTAGGCCTTGCCCCCATCTTAACCCTAAACCTAAGGCCAGTAGGCCGGATCCCTAACCCCAATGTCCTTATCTACGGCCAGTAGGCCCTATCCCTAATCCTTAGTCCCTGGACCTTAAGGCTAGTGGCCGGGTCCCTAACCCTAAATCCCCCCTCCTAAGGCTATTCAGCCGGATCCCTAACCCTAATTTCCCTGCCTATATATACAATAATCCCCCACTGTGCTTCCTCATTTCCATCTGCCTTCCGTGGAGGAAGGTCACAGGACACAGTGCTGGTGTGATTTTGTGTATTGGGCATTCAACCAATCAGGATGGATATGGATTGACCTTGTGGGGGTCTGGGACACTGGGGGTGCCTCCGGGGGACACCGGAGTGGCGCCGGCGCCGTACACAGGGGGGCGCTTTACCTGCAATAAGATGAAACCTCAGTGAGGATACAAAGCCACAGTGTGGACATAATAGGATACTTACCTCCTGAGCCGGCGTGGGCCTGGTCAGCCACGTCCGAGCTAGAGTATGGGAGAGGAACATATAATATTTAGAGTCAAGTGCGGTGCCCAAAGCCCCAGTGGGGGACCTAAAGCCCTAGTAGGGACATACCTTATTGCAGTGTAGCCGTCATACTTACCTGTCTGCGTCGATGCTCCTCCATATTCCTCCGGACCACTTACCTGTCTTGGACTCCTGGATTGTCGTCTGTTCCATCACCCCTGCCAAAAGAAGAAAACATTTCATCACCATTATTTAATATTTAAAGCCCCAGTGGGGAAACGGACATGGTGCGTGTAGGGGGGTGGATATATGGATGGACCTGGATTGGCCAGTGCATTACTGTGGCCCTGGGACGCTGGGGTCACAGGCCTAGGGGTTCCTAACCCCGTCTCATAACCCTAACCAGCCCGTGCCATTCAGGTCCATTGTCTTCCACCTTCCTCACGCCTCCATCGGTCCTACGCCTATTTAGGCCCTTAATTTTTTCGCCGGCTCCCTGATGACGGCATGGCAGCCAGAAACGCGTTGGAGCCTGATCTTTGTGCCCAACTTGGCCAGATCAGTGCCACAAAAATTTAGTATTAGAATACGGCCCAACTTGGCCCCAAATTAAGTATTTAGATATAGCTAAAATATGGCCCAACTAGGCCTTGCCCCCATCTTAACCCTAAACCTAAGGCCAGTAGGCCGGATCCCTAACCCCAATGTCCTTATCTACGGCCAGTAGGCCCTATCCCTAATCCTTAGTCCCTGGACCTTAAGGCTAGTGGCCGGGTCCCTAACCCTAAATCCCCCCTCCTAAGGCTATTCAGCCGGATCCCTAACCCTAATTTCCCTGCCTATATATACAATAATCCCCCACTGTGCTTCCTCATTTCCATCTGCCTTCCGTGGAGGAAGGTCACAGGACACAGTGCTGGTGTGATTTTGTGTATTGGGCATTCAACCAATCAGGATGGATATGGATTGACCTTGTGGGGGTCTGGGACACTGGGGGTGCCTCCGGGGGACACCGGAGTGGCGCCGGCGCCGTACACAGGGGGGCGCTTTACCTGCAATAAGATGAAACCTCAGTGAGGATACAAAGCCACAGTGTGGACATA
This sequence comes from Paramormyrops kingsleyae, assembly GCF_048594095.1. Lineage (NCBI taxonomy): Eukaryota > Metazoa > Chordata > Actinopteri > Osteoglossiformes > Mormyridae > Paramormyrops > Paramormyrops kingsleyae. The sequence continues at coordinate 839,408 of NW_027325968.1, forward strand.
ATAGGATACTTACCTCCTGAGCCGGCGTGGGCCTGGTCAGCCACGTCCGAGCTAGAGTATGGGAGAGGAACATATAATATTTAGAGTCAAGTGCGGTGCCCAAAGCCCCAGTGGGGGACCTAAAGCCCTAGTAGGGACATACCTTATTGCAGTGTAGCCGTCATACTTACCTGTCTGCGTCGATGCTCCTCCATATTCCTCCGGACCACTTACCTGTCTTGGACTCCTGGATTGTCGTCTGTTCCATCACCCCTGCCAAAAGAAGAAAACATTTCATCACCATTATTTAATATTTAAAGCCCCAGTGGGGAAACGGACATGGTGCGTGTAGGGGGGTGGATATATGGATGGACCTGGATTGGCCAGTGCATTACTGTGGCCCTGGGACGCTGGGGTCACAGGCCTAGGGGTTCCTAACCCCGTCTCATAACCCTAACCAGCCCGTGCCATTCAGGTCCATTGTCTTCCACCTTCCTCACGCCTCCATCGGTCCTACGCCTATTTAGGCCCTTAATTTTTTCGCCGGCTCCCTGATGACGGCATGGCAGCCAGAAACGCGTTGGAGCCTGATCTTTGTGCCCAACTTGGCCAGATCAGTGCCACAAAAATTTAGTATTAGAATACGGCCCAACTTGGCCCCAAATTAAGTATTTAGATATAGCTAAAATATGGCCCAACTAGGCCTTGCCCCCATCTTAACCCTAAACCTAAGGCCAGTAGGCCGGATCCCTAACCCCAATGTCCTTATCTACGGCCAGTAGGCCCTATCCCTAATCCTTAGTCCCTGGACCTTAAGGCTAGTGGCCGGGTCCCTAACCCTAAATCCCCCCTCCTAAGGCTATTCAGCCGGATCCCTAACCCTAATTTCCCTGCCTATATATACAATAATCCCCCACTGTGCTTCCTCATTTCCATCTGCCTTCCGTGGAGGAAGGTCACAGGACACAGTGCTGGTGTGATTTTGTGTATTGGGCATTCAACCAATCAGGATGGATATGGATTGACCTTGTGGGGGTCTGGGACACTGGGGGTGCCTCCGGGGGACACCGGAGTGGCGCCGGCGCCGTACACAGGGGGGCGCTTTACCTGCAATAAGATGAAACCTCAGTGAGGATACAAAGCCACAGTGTGGACATAATAGGATACTTACCTCCTGAGCCGGCGTGGGCCTGGTCAGCCACGTCCGAGCTAGAGTATGGGAGAGGAACATATAATATTTAGAGTCAAGTGCGGTGCCCAAAGCCCCAGTGGGGGACCTAAAGCCCTAGTAGGGACATACCTTATTGCAGTGTAGCCGTCATACTTACCTGTCTGCGTCGATGCTCCTCCATATTCCTCCGGACCACTTACCTGTCTTGGACTCCTGGATTGTCGTCTGTTCCATCACCCCTGCCAAAAGAAGAAAACATTTCATCACCATTATTTAATATTTAAAGCCCCAGTGGGGAAACGGACATGGTGCGTGTAGGGGGGTGGATATATGGATGGACCTGGATTGGCCAGTGCATTACTGTGGCCCTGGGACGCTGGGGTCACAGGCCTAGGGGTTCCTAACCCCGTCTCATAACCCTAACCAGCCCGTGCCATTCAGGTCCATTGTCTTCCACCTTCCTCACGCCTCCATCGGTCCTACGCCTATTTAGGCCCTTAATTTTTTCGCCGGCTCCCTGATGACGGCATGGCAGCCAGAAACGCGTTGGAGCCTGATCTTTGTGCCCAACTTGGCCAGATCAGTGCCACAAAAATTTAGTATTAGAATACGGCCCAACTTGGCCCCAAATTAAGTATTTAGATATAGCTAAAATATGGCCCAACTAGGCCTTGCCCCCATCTTAACCCTAAACCTAAGGCCAGTAGGCCGGATCCCTAACCCCAATGTCCTTATCTACGGCCAGTAGGCCCTATCCCTAATCCTTAGTCCCTGGACCTTAAGGCTAGTGGCCGGGTCCCTAACCCTAAATCCCCCCTCCTAAGGCTATTCAGCCGGATCCCTAACCCTAATTTCCCTGCCTATATATACAATAATCCCCCACTGTGCTTCCTCATTTCCATCTGCCTTCCGTGGAGGAAGGTCACAGGACACAGTGCTGGTGTGATTTTGTGTATTGGGCATTCAACCAATCAGGATGGATATGGATTGACCTTGTGGGGGTCTGGGACACTGGGGGTGCCTCCGGGGGACACCGGAGTGGCGCCGGCGCCGTACACAGGGGGGCGCTTTACCTGCAATAAGATGAAACCTCAGTGAGGATACAAAGCCACAGTGTGGACATAATAGGATACTTACCTCCTGAGCCGGCGTGGGCCTGGTCAGCCACGTCCGAGCTAGAGTATGGGAGAGGAACATATAATATTTAGAGTCAAGTGCGGTGCCCAAAGCCCCAGTGGGGGACCTAAAGCCCTAGTAGGGACATACCTTATTGCAGTGTAGCCGTCATACTTACCTGTCTGCGTCGATGCTCCTCCATATTCCTCCGGACCACTTACCTGTCTTGGACTCCTGGATTGTCGTCTGTTCCATCACCCCTGCCAAAAGAAGAAAACATTTCATCACCATTATTTAATATTTAAAGCCCCAGTGGGGAAACGGACATGGTGCGTGTAGGGGGGTGGATATATGGATGGACCTGGATTGGCCAGTGCATTACTGTGGCCCTGGGACGCTGGGGTCACAGGCCTAGGGGTTCCTAACCCCGTCTCATAACCCTAACCAGCCCGTGCCATTCAGGTCCATTGTCTTCCACCTTCCTCACGCCTCCATCGGTCCTACGCCTATTTAGGCCCTTAATTTTTTCGCCGGCTCCCTGATGACGGCATGGCAGCCAGAAACGCGTTGGAGCCTGATCTTTGTGCCCAACTTGGCCAGATCAGTGCCACAAAAATTTAGTATTAGAATACGGCCCAACTTGGCCCCAAATTAAGTATTTAGATATAGCTAAAATATGGCCCAACTAGGCCTTGCCCCCATCTTAACCCTAAACCTAAGGCCAGTAGGCCGGATCCCTAACCCCAATGTCCTTATCTACGGCCAGTAGGCCCTATCCCTAATCCTTAGTCCCTGGACCTTAAGGCTAGTGGCCGGGTCCCTAACCCTAAATCCCCCCTCCTAAGGCTATTCAGCCGGATCCCTAACCCTAATTTCCCTGCCTATATATACAATAATCCCCCACTGTGCTTCCTCATTTCCATCTGCCTTCCGTGGAGGAAGGTCACAGGACACAGTGCTGGTGTGATTTTGTGTATTGGGCATTCAACCAATCAGGATGGATATGGATTGACCTTGTGGGGGTCTGGGACACTGGGGGTGCCTCCGGGGGACACCGGAGTGGCGCCGGCGCCGTACACAGGGGGGCGCTTTACCTGCAATAAGATGAAACCTCAGTGAGGATACAAAGCCACAGTGTGGACATAATAGGATACTTACCTCCTGAGCCGGCGTGGGCCTGGTCAGCCACGTCCGAGCTAGAGTATGGGAGAGGAACATATAATATTTAGAGTCAAGTGCGGTGCCCAAAGCCCCAGTGGGGGACCTAAAGCCCTAGTAGGGACATACCTTATTGCAGTGTAGCCGTCATACTTACCTGTCTGCGTCGATGCTCCTCCATATTCCTCCGGACCACTTACCTGTCTTGGACTCCTGGATTGTCGTCTGTTCCATCACCCCTGCCAAAAGAAGAAAACATTTCATCACCATTATTTAATATTTAAAGCCCCAGTGGGGAAACGGACATGGTGCGTGTAGGGGGGTGGATATATGGATGGACCTGGATTGGCCAGTGCATTACTGTGGCCCTGGGACGCTGGGGTCACAGGCCTAGGGGTTCCTAACCCCGTCTCATAACCCTAACCAGCCCGTGCCATTCAGGTCCATTGTCTTCCACCTTCCTCACGCCTCCATCGGTCCTACGCCTATTTAGGCCCTTAATTTTTTCGCCGGCTCCCTGATGACGGCATGGCAGCCAGAAACGCGTTGGAGCCTGATCTTTGTGCCCAACTTGGCCAGATCAGTGCCACAAAAATTTAGTATTAGAATACGGCCCAACTTGGCCCCAAATTAAGTATTTAGATATAGCTAAAATATGGCCCAACTAGGCCTTGCCCCCATCTTAACCCTAAACCTAAGGCCAGTAGGCCGGATCCCTAACCCCAATGTCCTTATCTACGGCCAGTAGGCCCTATCCCTAATCCTTAGTCCCTGGACCTTAAGGCTAGTGGCCGGGTCCCTAACCCTAAATCCCCCCTCCTAAGGCTATTCAGCCGGATCCCTAACCCTAATTTCCCTGCCTATATATACAATAATCCCCCACTGTGCTTCCTCATTTCCATCTGCCTTCCGTGGAGGAAGGTCACAGGACACAGTGCTGGTGTGATTTTGTGTATTGGGCATTCAACCAATCAGGATGGATATGGATTGACCTTGTGGGGGTCTGGGACACTGGGGGTGCCTCCGGGGGACACCGGAGTGGCGCCGGCGCCGTACACAGGGGGGCGCTTTACCTGCAATAAGATGAAACCTCAGTGAGGATACAAAGCCACAGTGTGGACATAATAGGATACTTACCTCCTGAGCCGGCGTGGGCCTGGTCAGCCACGTCCGAGCTAGAGTATGGGAGAGGAACATATAATATTTAGAGTCAAGTGCGGTGCCCAAAGCCCCAGTGGGGGACCTAAAGCCCTAGTAGGGACATACCTTATTGCAGTGTAGCCGTCATACTTACCTGTCTGCGTCGATGCTCCTCCATATTCCTCCGGACCACTTACCTGTCTTGGACTCCTGGATTGTCGTCTGTTCCATCACCCCTGCCAAAAGAAGAAAACATTTCATCACCATTATTTAATATTTAAAGCCCCAGTGGGGAAACGGACATGGTGCGTGTAGGGGGGTGGATATATGGATGGACCTGGATTGGCCAGTGCATTACTGTGGCCCTGGGACGCTGGGGTCACAGGCCTAGGGGTTCCTAACCCCGTCTCATAACCCTAACCAGCCCGTGCCATTCAGGTCCATTGTCTTCCACCTTCCTCACGCCTCCATCGGTCCTACGCCTATTTAGGCCCTTAATTTTTTCGCCGGCTCCCTGATGACGGCATGGCAGCCAGAAACGCGTTGGAGCCTGATCTTTGTGCCCAACTTGGCCAGATCAGTGCCACAAAAATTTAGTATTAGAATACGGCCCAACTTGGCCCCAAATTAAGTATTTAGATATAGCTAAAATATGGCCCAACTAGGCCTTGCCCCCATCTTAACCCTAAACCTAAGGCCAGTAGGCCGGATCCCTAACCCCAATGTCCTTATCTACGGCCAGTAGGCCCTATCCCTAATCCTTAGTCCCTGGACCTTAAGGCTAGTGGCCGGGTCCCTAACCCTAAATCCCCCCTCCTAAGGCTATTCAGCCGGATCCCTAACCCTAATTTCCCTGCCTATATATACAATAATCCCCCACTGTGCTTCCTCATTTCCATCTGCCTTCCGTGGAGGAAGGTCACAGGACACAGTGCTGGTGTGATTTTGTGTATTGGGCATTCAACCAATCAGGATGGATATGGATTGACCTTGTGGGGGTCTGGGACACTGGGGGTGCCTCCGGGGGACACCGGAGTGGCGCCGGCGCCGTACACAGGGGGGCGCTTTACCTGCAATAAGATGAAACCTCAGTGAGGATACAAAGCCACAGTGTGGACATAATAGGATACTTACCTCCTGAGCCGGCGTGGGCCTGGTCAGCCACGTCCGAGCTAGAGTATGGGAGAGGAACATATAATATTTAGAGTCAAGTGCGGTGCCCAAAGCCCCAGTGGGGGACCTAAAGCCCTAGTAGGGACATACCTTATTGCAGTGTAGCCGTCATACTTACCTGTCTGCGTCGATGCTCCTCCATATTCCTCCGGACCACTTACCTGTCTTGGACTCCTGGATTGTCGTCTGTTCCATCACCCCTGCCAAAAGAAGAAAACATTTCATCACCATTATTTAATATTTAAAGCCCCAGTGGGGAAACGGACATGGTGCGTGTAGGGGGGTGGATATATGGATGGACCTGGATTGGCCAGTGCATTACTGTGGCCCTGGGACGCTGGGGTCACAGGCCTAGGGGTTCCTAACCCCGTCTCATAACCCTAACCAGCCCGTGCCATTCAGGTCCATTGTCTTCCACCTTCCTCACGCCTCCATCGGTCCTACGCCTATTTAGGCCCTTAATTTTTTCGCCGGCTCCCTGATGACGGCATGGCAGCCAGAAACGCGTTGGAGCCTGATCTTTGTGCCCAACTTGGCCAGATCAGTGCCACAAAAATTTAGTATTAGAATACGGCCCAACTTGGCCCCAAATTAAGTATTTAGATATAGCTAAAATATGGCCCAACTAGGCCTTGCCCCCATCTTAACCCTAAACCTAAGGCCAGTAGGCCGGATCCCTAACCCCAATGTCCTTATCTACGGCCAGTAGGCCCTATCCCTAATCCTTAGTCCCTGGACCTTAAGGCTAGTGGCCGGGTCCCTAACCCTAAATCCCCCCTCCTAAGGCTATTCAGCCGGATCCCTAACCCTAATTTCCCTGCCTATATATACAATAATCCCCCACTGTGCTTCCTCATTTCCATCTGCCTTCCGTGGAGGAAGGTCACAGGACACAGTGCTGGTGTGATTTTGTGTATTGGGCATTCAACCAATCAGGATGGATATGGATTGACCTTGTGGGGGTCTGGGACACTGGGGGTGCCTCCGGGGGACACCGGAGTGGCGCCGGCGCCGTACACAGGGGGGCGCTTTACCTGCAATAAGATGAAACCTCAGTGAGGATACAAAGCCACAGTGTGGACATAATAGGATACTTACCTCCTGAGCCGGCGTGGGCCTGGTCAGCCACGTCCGAGCTAGAGTATGGGAGAGGAACATATAATATTTAGAGTCAAGTGCGGTGCCCAAAGCCCCAGTGGGGGACCTAAAGCCCTAGTAGGGACATACCTTATTGCAGTGTAGCCGTCATACTTACCTGTCTGCGTCGATGCTCCTCCATATTCCTCCGGACCACTTACCTGTCTTGGACTCCTGGATTGTCGTCTGTTCCATCACCCCTGCCAAAAGAAGAAAACATTTCATCACCATTATTTAATATTTAAAGCCCCAGTGGGGAAACGGACATGGTGCGTGTAGGGGGGTGGATATATGGATGGACCTGGATTGGCCAGTGCATTACTGTGGCCCTGGGACGCTGGGGTCACAGGCCTAGGGGTTCCTAACCCCGTCTCATAACCCTAACCAGCCCGTGCCATTCAGGTCCATTGTCTTCCACCTTCCTCACGCCTCCATCGGTCCTACGCCTATTTAGGCCCTTAATTTTTTCGCCGGCTCCCTGATGACGGCATGGCAGCCAGAAACGCGTTGGAGCCTGATCTTTGTGCCCAACTTGGCCAGATCAGTGCCACAAAAATTTAGTATTAGAATACGGCCCAACTTGGCCCCAAATTAAGTATTTAGATATAGCTAAAATATGGCCCAACTAGGCCTTGCCCCCATCTTAACCCTAAACCTAAGGCCAGTAGGCCGGATCCCTAACCCCAATGTCCTTATCTACGGCCAGTAGGCCCTATCCCTAATCCTTAGTCCCTGGACCTTAAGGCTAGTGGCCGGGTCCCTAACCCTAAATCCCCCCTCCTAAGGCTATTCAGCCGGATCCCTAACCCTAATTTCCCTGCCTATATATACAATAATCCCCCACTGTGCTTCCTCATTTCCATCTGCCTTCCGTGGAGGAAGGTCACAGGACACAGTGCTGGTGTGATTTTGTGTATTGGGCATTCAACCAATCAGGATGGATATGGATTGACCTTGTGGGGGTCTGGGACACTGGGGGTGCCTCCGGGGGACACCGGAGTGGCGCCGGCGCCGTACACAGGGGGGCGCTTTACCTGCAATAAGATGAAACCTCAGTGAGGATACAAAGCCACAGTGTGGACATAATAGGATACTTACCTCCTGAGCCGGCGTGGGCCTGGTCAGCCACGTCCGAGCTAGAGTATGGGAGAGGAACATATAATATTTAGAGTCAAGTGCGGTGCCCAAAGCCCCAGTGGGGGACCTAAAGCCCTAGTAGGGACATACCTTATTGCAGTGTAGCCGTCATACTTACCTGTCTGCGTCGATGCTCCTCCATATTCCTCCGGACCACTTACCTGTCTTGGACTCCTGGATTGTCGTCTGTTCCATCACCCCTGCCAAAAGAAGAAAACATTTCATCACCATTATTTAATATTTAAAGCCCCAGTGGGGAAACGGACATGGTGCGTGTAGGGGGGTGGATATATGGATGGACCTGGATTGGCCAGTGCATTACTGTGGCCCTGGGACGCTGGGGTCACAGGCCTAGGGGTTCCTAACCCCGTCTCATAACCCTAACCAGCCCGTGCCATTCAGGTCCATTGTCTTCCACCTTCCTCACGCCTCCATCGGTCCTACGCCTATTTAGGCCCTTAATTTTTTCGCCGGCTCCCTGATGACGGCATGGCAGCCAGAAACGCGTTGGAGCCTGATCTTTGTGCCCAACTTGGCCAGATCAGTGCCACAAAAATTTAGTATTAGAATACGGCCCAACTTGGCCCCAAATTAAGTATTTAGATATAGCTAAAATATGGCCCAACTAGGCCTTGCCCCCATCTTAACCCTAAACCTAAGGCCAGTAGGCCGGATCCCTAACCCCAATGTCCTTATCTACGGCCAGTAGGCCCTATCCCTAATCCTTAGTCCCTGGACCTTAAGGCTAGTGGCCGGGTCCCTAACCCTAAATCCCCCCTCCTAAGGCTATTCAGCCGGATCCCTAACCCTAATTTCCCTGCCTATATATACAATAATCCCCCACTGTGCTTCCTCATTTCCATCTGCCTTCCGTGGAGGAAGGTCACAGGACACAGTGCTGGTGTGATTTTGTGTATTGGGCATTCAACCAATCAGGATGGATATGGATTGACCTTGTGGGGGTCTGGGACACTGGGGGTGCCTCCGGGGGACACCGGAGTGGCGCCGGCGCCGTACACAGGGGGGCGCTTTACCTGCAATAAGATGAAACCTCAGTGAGGATACAAAGCCACAGTGTGGACATAATAGGATACTTACCTCCTGAGCCGGCGTGGGCCTGGTCAGCCACGTCCGAGCTAGAGTATGGGAGAGGAACATATAATATTTAGAGTCAAGTGCGGTGCCCAAAGCCCCAGTGGGGGACCTAAAGCCCTAGTAGGGACATACCTTATTGCAGTGTAGCCGTCATACTTACCTGTCTGCGTCGATGCTCCTCCATATTCCTCCGGACCACTTACCTGTCTTGGACTCCTGGATTGTCGTCTGTTCCATCACCCCTGCCAAAAGAAGAAAACATTTCATCACCATTATTTAATATTTAAAGCCCCAGTGGGGAAACGGACATGGTGCGTGTAGGGGGGTGGATATATGGATGGACCTGGATTGGCCAGTGCATTACTGTGGCCCTGGGACGCTGGGGTCACAGGCCTAGGGGTTCCTAACCCCGTCTCATAACCCTAACCAGCCCGTGCCATTCAGGTCCATTGTCTTCCACCTTCCTCACGCCTCCATCGGTCCTACGCCTATTTAGGCCCTTAATTTTTTCGCCGGCTCCCTGATGACGGCATGGCAGCCAGAAACGCGTTGGAGCCTGATCTTTGTGCCCAACTTGGCCAGATCAGTGCCACAAAAATTTAGTATTAGAATACGGCCCAACTTGGCCCCAAATTAAGTATTTAGATATAGCTAAAATATGGCCCAACTAGGCCTTGCCCCCATCTTAACCCTAAACCTAAGGCCAGTAGGCCGGATCCCTAACCCCAATGTCCTTATCTACGGCCAGTAGGCCCTATCCCTAATCCTTAGTCCCTGGACCTTAAGGCTAGTGGCCGGGTCCCTAACCCTAAATCCCCCCTCCTAAGGCTATTCAGCCGGATCCCTAACCCTAATTTCCCTGCCTATATATACAATAATCCCCCACTGTGCTTCCTCATTTCCATCTGCCTTCCGTGGAGGAAGGTCACAGGACACAGTGCTGGTGTGATTTTGTGTATTGGGCATTCAACCAATCAGGATGGATATGGATTGACCTTGTGGGGGTCTGGGACACTGGGGGTGCCTCCGGGGGACACCGGAGTGGCGCCGGCGCCGTACACAGGGGGGCGCTTTACCTGCAATAAGATGAAACCTCAGTGAGGATACAAAGCCACAGTGTGGACATAATAGGATACTTACCTCCTGAGCCGGCGTGGGCCTGGTCAGCCACGTCCGAGCTAGAGTATGGGAGAGGAACATATAATATTTAGAGTCAAGTGCGGTGCCCAAAGCCCCAGTGGGGGACCTAAAGCCCTAGTAGGGACATACCTTATTGCAGTGTAGCCGTCATACTTACCTGTCTGCGTCGATGCTCCTCCATATTCCTCCGGACCACTTACCTGTCTTGGACTCCTGGATTGTCGTCTGTTCCATCACCCCTGCCAAAAGAAGAAAACATTTCATCACCATTATTTAATATTTAAAGCCCCAGTGGGGAAACGGACATGGTGCGTGTAGGGGGGTGGATATATGGATGGACCTGGATTGGCCAGTGCATTACTGTGGCCCTGGGACGCTGGGGTCACAGGCCTAGGGGTTCCTAACCCCGTCTCATAACCCTAACCAGCCCGTGCCATTCAGGTCCATTGTCTTCCACCTTCCTCACGCCTCCATCGGTCCTACGCCTATTTAGGCCCTTAATTTTTTCGCCGGCTCCCTGATGACGGCATGGCAGCCAGAAACGCGTTGGAGCCTGATCTTTGTGCCCAACTTGGCCAGATCAGTGCCACAAAAATTTAGTATTAGAATACGGCCCAACTTGGCCCCAAATTAAGTATTTAGATATAGCTAAAATATGGCCCAACTAGGCCTTGCCCCCATCTTAACCCTAAACCTAAGGCCAGTAGGCCGGATCCCTAACCCCAATGTCCTTATCTACGGCCAGTAGGCCCTATCCCTAATCCTTAGTCCCTGGACCTTAAGGCTAGTGGCCGGGTCCCTAACCCTAAATCCCCCCTCCTAAGGCTATTCAGCCGGATCCCTAACCCTAATTTCCCTGCCTATATATACAATAATCCCCCACTGTGCTTCCTCATTTCCATCTGCCTTCCGTGGAGGAAGGTCACAGGACACAGTGCTGGTGTGATTTTGTGTATTGGGCATTCAACCAATCAGGATGGATATGGATTGACCTTGTGGGGGTCTGGGACACTGGGGGTGCCTCCGGGGGACACCGGAGTGGCGCCGGCGCCGTACACAGGGGGGCGCTTTACCTGCAATAAGATGAAACCTCAGTGAGGATACAAAGCCACAGTGTGGACATAATAGGATACTTACCTCCTGAGCCGGCGTGGGCCTGGTCAGCCACGTCCGAGCTAGAGTATGGGAGAGGAACATATAATATTTAGAGTCAAGTGCGGTGCCCAAAGCCCCAGTGGGGGACCTAAAGCCCTAGTAGGGACATACCTTATTGCAGTGTAGCCGTCATACTTACCTGTCTGCGTCGATGCTCCTCCATATTCCTCCGGACCACTTACCTGTCTTGGACTCCTGGATTGTCGTCTGTTCCATCACCCCTGCCAAAAGAAGAAAACATTTCATCACCATTATTTAATATTTAAAGCCCCAGTGGGGAAACGGACATGGTGCGTGTAGGGGGGTGGATATATGGATGGACCTGGATTGGCCAGTGCATTACTGTGGCCCTGGGACGCTGGGGTCACAGGCCTAGGGGTTCCTAACCCCGTCTCATAACCCTAACCAGCCCGTGCCATTCAGGTCCATTGTCTTCCACCTTCCTCACGCCTCCATCGGTCCTACGCCTATTTAGGCCCTTAATTTTTTCGCCGGCTCCCTGATGACGGCATGGCAGCCAGAAACGCGTTGGAGCCTGATCTTTGTGCCCAACTTGGCCAGATCAGTGCCACAAAAATTTAGTATTAGAATACGGCCCAACTTGGCCCCAAATTAAGTATTTAGATATAGCTAAAATATGGCCCAACTAGGCCTTGCCCCCATCTTAACCCTAAACCTAAGGCCAGTAGGCCGGATCCCTAACCCCAATGTCCTTATCTACGGCCAGTAGGCCCTATCCCTAATCCTTAGTCCCTGGACCTTAAGGCTAGTGGCCGGGTCCCTAACCCTAAATCCCCCCTCCTAAGGCTATTCAGCCGGATCCCTAACCCTAATTTCCCTGCCTATATATACAATAATCCCCCACTGTGCTTCCTCATTTCCATCTGCCTTCCGTGGAGGAAGGTCACAGGACACAGTGCTGGTGTGATTTTGTGTATTGGGCATTCAACCAATCAGGATGGATATGGATTGACCTTGTGGGGGTCTGGGACACTGGGGGTGCCTCCGGGGGACACCGGAGTGGCGCCGGCGCCGTACACAGGGGGGCGCTTTACCTGCAATAAGATGAAACCTCAGTGAGGATACAAAGCCACAGTGTGGACATAATAGGATACTTACCTCCTGAGCCGGCGTGGGCCTGGTCAGCCACGTCCGAGCTAGAGTATGGGAGAGGAACATATAATATTTAGAGTCAAGTGCGGTGCCCAAAGCCCCAGTGGGGGACCTAAAGCCCTAGTAGGGACATACCTTATTGCAGTGTAGCCGTCATACTTACCTGTCTGCGTCGATGCTCCTCCATATTCCTCCGGACCACTTACCTGTCTTGGACTCCTGGATTGTCGTCTGTTCCATCACCCCTGCCAAAAGAAGAAAACATTTCATCACCATTATTTAATATTTAAAGCCCCAGTGGGGAAACGGACATGGTGCGTGTAGGGGGGTGGATATATGGATGGACCTGGATTGGCCAGTGCATTACTGTGGCCCTGGGACGCTGGGGTCACAGGCCTAGGGGTTCCTAACCCCGTCTCATAACCCTAACCAGCCCGTGCCATTCAGGTCCATTGTCTTCCACCTTCCTCACGCCTCCATCGGTCCTACGCCTATTTAGGCCCTTAATTTTTTCGCCGGCTCCCTGATGACGGCATGGCAGCCAGAAACGCGTTGGAGCCTGATCTTTGTGCCCAACTTGGCCAGATCAGTGCCACAAAAATTTAGTATTAGAATACGGCCCAACTTGGCCCCAAATTAAGTATTTAGATATAGCTAAAATATGGCCCAACTAGGCCTTGCCCCCATCTTAACCCTAAACCTAAGGCCAGTAGGCCGGATCCCTAACCCCAATGTCCTTATCTACGGCCAGTAGGCCCTATCCCTAATCCTTAGTCCCTGGACCTTAAGGCTAGTGGCCGGGTCCCTAACCCTAAATCCCCCCTCCTAAGGCTATTCAGCCGGATCCCTAACCCTAATTTCCCTGCCTATATATACAATAATCCCCCACTGTGCTTCCTCATTTCCATCTGCCTTCCGTGGAGGAAGGTCACAGGACACAGTGCTGGTGTGATTTTGTGTATTGGGCATTCAACCAATCAGGATGGATATGGATTGACCTTGTGGGGGTCTGGGACACTGGGGGTGCCTCCGGGGGACACCGGAGTGGCGCCGGCGCCGTACACAGGGGGGCGCTTTACCTGCAATAAGATGAAACCTCAGTGAGGATACAAAGCCACAGTGTGGACATAATAGGATACTTACCTCCTGAGCCGGCGTGGGCCTGGTCAGCCACGTCCGAGCTAGAGTATGGGAGAGGAACATATAATATTTAGAGTCAAGTGCGGTGCCCAAAGCCCCAGTGGGGGACCTAAAGCCCTAGTAGGGACATACCTTATTGCAGTGTAGCCGTCATACTTACCTGTCTGCGTCGATGCTCCTCCATATTCCTCCGGACCACTTACCTGTCTTGGACTCCTGGATTGTCGTCTGTTCCATCACCCCTGCCAAAAGAAGAAAACATTTCATCACCATTATTTAATATTTAAAGCCCCAGTGGGGAAACGGACATGGTGCGTGTAGGGGGGTGGATATATGGATGGACCTGGATTGGCCAGTGCATTACTGTGGCCCTGGGACGCTGGGGTCACAGGCCTAGGGGTTCCTAACCCCGTCTCATAACCCTAACCAGCCCGTGCCATTCAGGTCCATTGTCTTCCACCTTCCTCACGCCTCCATCGGTCCTACGCCTATTTAGGCCCTTAATTTTTTCGCCGGCTCCCTGATGACGGCATGGCAGCCAGAAACGCGTTGGAGCCTGATCTTTGTGCCCAACTTGGCCAGATCAGTGCCACAAAAATTTAGTATTAGAATACGGCCCAACTTGGCCCCAAATTAAGTATTTAGATATAGCTAAAATATGGCCCAACTAGGCCTTGCCCCCATCTTAACCCTAAACCTAAGGCCAGTAGGCCGGATCCCTAACCCCAATGTCCTTATCTACGGCCAGTAGGCCCTATCCCTAATCCTTAGTCCCTGGACCTTAAGGCTAGTGGCCGGGTCCCTAACCCTAAATCCCCCCTCCTAAGGCTATTCAGCCGGATCCCTAACCCTAATTTCCCTGCCTATATATACAATAATCCCCCACTGTGCTTCCTCATTTCCATCTGCCTTCCGTGGAGGAAGGTCACAGGACACAGTGCTGGTGTGATTTTGTGTATTGGGCATTCAACCAATCAGGATGGATATGGATTGACCTTGTGGGGGTCTGGGACACTGGGGGTGCCTCCGGGGGACACCGGAGTGGCGCCGGCGCCGTACACAGGGGGGCGCTTTACCTGCAATAAGATGAAACCTCAGTGAGGATACAAAGCCACAGTGTGGACATAATAGGATACTTACCTCCTGAGCCGGCGTGGGCCTGGTCAGCCACGTCCGAGCTAGAGTATGGGAGAGGAACATATAATATTTAGAGTCAAGTGCGGTGCCCAAAGCCCCAGTGGGGGACCTAAAGCCCTAGTAGGGACATACCTTATTGCAGTGTAGCCGTCATACTTACCTGTCTGCGTCGATGCTCCTCCATATTCCTCCGGACCACTTACCTGTCTTGGACTCCTGGATTGTCGTCTGTTCCATCACCCCTGCCAAAAGAAGAAAACATTTCATCACCATTATTTAATATTTAAAGCCCCAGTGGGGAAACGGACATGGTGCGTGTAGGGGGGTGGATATATGGATGGACCTGGATTGGCCAGTGCATTACTGTGGCCCTGGGACGCTGGGGTCACAGGCCTAGGGGTTCCTAACCCCGTCTCATAACCCTAACCAGCCCGTGCCATTCAGGTCCATTGTCTTCCACCTTCCTCACGCCTCCATCGGTCCTACGCCTATTTAGGCCCTTAATTTTTTCGCCGGCTCCCTGATGACGGCATGGCAGCCAGAAACGCGTTGGAGCCTGATCTTTGTGCCCAACTTGGCCAGATCAGTGCCACAAAAATTTAGTATTAGAATACGGCCCAACTTGGCCCCAAATTAAGTATTTAGATATAGCTAAAATATGGCCCAACTAGGCCTTGCCCCCATCTTAACCCTAAACCTAAGGCCAGTAGGCCGGATCCCTAACCCCAATGTCCTTATCTACGGCCAGTAGGCCCTATCCCTAATCCTTAGTCCCTGGACCTTAAGGCTAGTGGCCGGGTCCCTAACCCTAAATCCCCCCTCCTAAGGCTATTCAGCCGGATCCCTAACCCTAATTTCCCTGCCTATATATACAATAATCCCCCACTGTGCTTCCTCATTTCCATCTGCCTTCCGTGGAGGAAGGTCACAGGACACAGTGCTGGTGTGATTTTGTGTATTGGGCATTCAACCAATCAGGATGGATATGGATTGACCTTGTGGGGGTCTGGGACACTGGGGGTGCCTCCGGGGGACACCGGAGTGGCGCCGGCGCCGTACACAGGGGGGCGCTTTACCTGCAATAAGATGAAACCTCAGTGAGGATACAAAGCCACAGTGTGGACATAATAGGATACTTACCTCCTGAGCCGGCGTGGGCCTGGTCAGCCACGTCCGAGCTAGAGTATGGGAGAGGAACATATAATATTTAGAGTCAAGTGCGGTGCCCAAAGCCCCAGTGGGGGACCTAAAGCCCTAGTAGGGACATACTTTATTGCAGTGTAGCCGTCATACTTACCTGTCTGCGTCGATGCTCCTCCATATTCCTCCGGACCACTTACCTGTCTTGGACTCCTGGATTGTCGTCTGTTCCATCACCCCTGCCAAAAGAAGAAAACATTTCATCACCATTATTTAATATTTAAAGCCCCAGTGGGGAAACGGACATGGTGCGTGTAGGGGGGTGGATATATGGATGGACCTGGATTGGCCAGTGCATTACTGTGGCCCTGGGACGCTGGGGTCACAGGCCTAGGGGTTCCTAACCCCGTCTCATAACCCTAACCAGCCCGTGCCATTCAGGTCCATTGTCTTCCACCTTCCTCACGCCTCCATCGGTCCTACGCCTATTTAGGCCCTTAATTTTTTCGCCGGCTCCCTGATGACGGCATGGCAGCCAGAAACGCGTTGGAGCCTGATCTTTGTGCCCAACTTGGCCAGATCAGTGCCACAAAAATTTAGTATTAGAATACGGCCCAACTTGGCCCCAAATTAAGTATTTAGATATAGCTAAAATATGGCCCAACTAGGCCTTGCCCCCATCTTAACCCTAAACCTAAGGCCAGTAGGCCGGATCCCTAACCCCAATGTCCTTATCTACGGCCAGTAGGCCCTATCCCTAATCCTTAGTCCCTGGACCTTAAGGCTAGTGGCCGGGTCCCTAACCCTAAATCCCCCCTCCTAAGGCTATTCAGCCGGATCCCTAACCCTAATTTCCCTGCCTATATATACAATAATCCCCCACTGTGCTTCCTCATTTCCATCTGCCTTCCGTGGAGGAAGGTCACAGGACACAGTGCTGGTGTGATTTTGTGTATTGGGCATTCAACCAATCAGGATGGATATGGATTGACCTTGTGGGGGTCTGGGACACTGGGGGTGCCTCCGGGGGACACCGGAGTGGCGCCGGCGCCGTACACAGGGGGGCGCTTTACCTGCAATAAGATGAAACCTCAGTGAGGATACAAAGCCACAGTGTGGACATAATAGGATACTTACCTCCTGAGCCGGCGTGGGCCTGGTCAGCCACGTCCGAGCTAGAGTATGGGAGAGGAACATATAATATTTAGAGTCAAGTGCGGTGCCCAAAGCCCCAGTGGGGGACCTAAAGCCCTAGTAGGGACATACCTTATTGCAGTGTAGCCGTCATACTTACCTGTCTGCGTCGATGCTCCTCCATATTCCTCCGGACCACTTACCTGTCTTGGACTCCTGGATTGTCGTCTGTTCCATCACCCCTGCCAAAAGAAGAAAACATTTCATCACCATTATTTAATATTTAAAGCCCCAGTGGGGAAACGGACATGGTGCGTGTAGGGGGGTGGATATATGGATGGACCTGGATTGGCCAGTGCATTACTGTGGCCCTGGGACGCTGGGGTCACAGGCCTAGGGGTTCCTAACCCCGTCTCATAACCCTAACCCTAACCCTAACCCTAACCCTAGCCTGAGTTTGCTAACCCTAATTTGGGCCTTATGGTGAATCAACAGGTAGTTGGAAAGTAGGCAATATGCTACTAAAGCAAGCTGAATTGTGGTTTCTCATCCGTGTGGGGAGCAGAACTGTCATAAAAACACATGTTGATGTCTGGATATGCCATAGTTTTTCTTACCCTAACCCTAGCCTGAGTTTGCTAACCCTAATTTGGGGCCTTATGGTGAATCAACAGGTAGTTGGAAAGTAGGCAATATGCTACTAAAGCAAGCTGAATTGTGGTTTCTCATCCGTGTGGGGAGAACTGTCATAAAAACACATGTTGATGTCTCAATATGCCATAGTTTTTCTAACCCTAACCCTAGCCTGAGTTTGCTAACCCTAATTTGGGCTTTATGGTGAATCAACAGGTAGTTGGAAAGTAGGCAATATGCTACTAAAGCAAGCTGAATTGTGGTTTCTCATCCGTGTGGGGAGCAGAACTGTCATAAAAACACATGTTGATGTCTCAATATGCCATAGTTTTTCTAACCATAACCCTAGCCTGAGTTTGCTAACCCTAATTTGGGCCTTATGGTGAATCAACAGGTAGTTGGAAAGTAGGCAATATGCTACTAAAGCAAGCTGAATTGTGGTTTCTCATCCGTGTGGGGAGCAGAACTGTCATAAAAACACATGTTGATGTCTGGATATGCCATAGTTTTTCTTACCCTAACCCTAGCCTGAGTTTGCTAACCCTAATTTGGGGCCTTATGGTGAATCAACAGGTAGTTGGAAAGTAGGCAATATGCTACTAAAGCAAGCTGAATTGTGGTTTCTCATCCTTGTGGGGAGAACTGTCATAAAAACACATGTTGATGTCTCAATATGCCATAGTTTTTCTAACCCTAACCCTAGCCTGAGTTTGCTAACCCTAATTTGGGCCTTATGGTGAATCAACAGGTAGTTGGAAAGTAGGCAATATGCTACTAAAGCAAGCTGAATTGTGGTTTCTCATCCGTGTGGGGAGCAGAACTGTCATAAAAACACATGTTGATGTCTGGATATGCCATAATTTTTCTAAGCCTAACCTTAGCCTGAGTTTGCTAACCCTAATTTGGGCCTTATGGTGAATCAACAGGTAGTTGGAAAGTAGGCAATATGCTACTAAAGCAAGCTGAATTGTGGTTTCTCATCCGTGTGGGGAGCAGAACTGTCATAAAAACACATGTTGATGTCTGCATATGCCATAGTTTTTCTAACCCTAACCCTAGCCTGAGTTTGCTAACCCTAATTTGGGCTTTATGGTGAATCAACAGGTAGTTGGAAAGTAGGCAATATGATACTAAAGCAAGCTGAATTGTGGTTTCTCATCCGTGTGGGGAGCAGAACTGTCATAAAAACACATGTTGATGTCTGGATATGCCATAGTTTTTCTTACCCTAACCCTAGCCTGAGTTTGCTAACCTTAATTTGGGGCCTTATGGTGAATCAACAGGTAGTTGGAAAGTTGGCAATATGCTACTAAAGCAAGCTGAATGGTGGTTTCTCATCCGTGTGGGGAGCAGAACTGTCATAAAAACACATGTTGATGTCTGGATATGCCATAGTTTTTCTTACCCTAACCCTAGCCTGAGTTTGCTAACCCTAATTTGGGGCCTTATGGTGAATCAACAGGTAGTTGGAAAGTAGGCAATATGCTACTAAAGCAAGCTGAATTGTGGTTTCTCATCCGTGTGGGGAGAACTGTCATAAAAACACATGTTGATGTCTCAATATGCCATAGTTTTTCTAACCCTAACCCTAGCCTGAGTTTGCTAACCCTAATTTGGGCCTTATGGTGAATCAACAGGTAGTTGGAAAGTAGGCAATATGCTACTAAAGCAAGCTGAATTGTGGTTTCTCATCCGTGTGGGGAGCAGAACTGTCATAAAAACACATGTTGATGTCTGGATATGCCATAGTTTTTCTTACCCTAACCCTAGCCTGAGTTTGCTAACCCTAATTTGGGCCTTATGGTGAATCAACAGGTAGTTGGAAAGTAGGCAATATGCTACTAAAGCAAGCTGAATTGTGGTTTCTCATCCGTGTGGGGAGCAGAACTGTCATAAAAACACATGTTGATGTCTGGATATGCCATAGTTTTTCTTACCCTAACCCTAGCCTGAGTTTGCTAACCCTAATTTGGGGCCTTATGGTGAATCAACAGGTAGTTGGAAAGTAGGCAATATGCTACTAAAGCAAGCTGAATTGTGGTTTCTCATCCGTGTGGGGAGAACTGTCATAAAAACACATGTTGATGTCTCAATATGCCATAGTTTTTCTAACCCTAACCCTAGCCTGAGTTTGCTAACCCTAATTTGGGCTTTATGGTGAATCAACAGGTAGTTGGAAAGTAGGCAATATGCTACTAAAGCAAGCTGAATTGTGGTTTCTCATCCGTGTGGGGAGCAGAACTGTCATAAAAACACATGTTGATGTCTGGATATGCCATAGTTTTCCTTACCCTAACCATAGCCTGAGTTTGCTAACCCTAACCCCTAACCCTAACCCCTAACCCTAACCCTAACCTTATTGAAATTCTAGGCCAAAACCTCAACCGAGCCCTAACCTTAACCCTTTGACCCTAAGGCTAATTCTGCCTGGGGCCCTAAACCTAAATATACCTTTAATGCTAACCCTGAGGATAATCTACCTCAGGGCCCTAAACCTAAATATCTAACCCTAAGGATAATTTACCTTAGGGCCCTAAACCTAAAACACACCCCTAACCCTAAGGATAATTTACCTTAGGGCCTTAAACCTAAATACAACCCTAACCCTAAGGATAATTTACCTTAGGGCCCTAAACTTGACTACATTTTCAACCCTAAGGGTAATTTACTTTGGGGTCCAGAACCTAGGTTTATTCATAACCCTAAGCGCAACTGTGCTTGGGGATCTGAACCTATGTACTCCTGTTTGTAACCCAACTGGGTTATAACCCAGAATGGAGATCAATTATTGTTATAATTAATAGTCTGGACTTTTAAAACTGTGGAGGGTTAAATAACCCCCATGTTAAATAAATAAATGAATAAATAAATAAATAAATAACCTAATATATTAATTAACTGTTTAAATTAAATTAATGCCTAAAGTAAAAAATATAAAAAAATGATGGAGGGTTAAATAACCCCTGTATATAAAAACAGCGTTTGGCTGTGTTCATCTCATTTTCCTTTAGCCTCTACAGAGGAAGGATGTGGGACACAATACTGGACGGATTATTTTTATTGGGGTTGTATTGCATTCTCCCAGTGTCACCCTCATTTCCCTTAAGCCTCTACAGAGGAAGGATGCGGGACACAATACTGGATGGCGTGATTTTATTGTGGTACTGTGTTATGTTTTGCTGTGTCACCTTCATTTTCCTGGAACCTCTACAGAGGAAGGACATGGGACACAATGCTAAAGGTATTGGCTTTATCATCCTTTTTATACTGAATTACCTCACTGTGTTACCCTCATTTCCTTTAAACCTCTACTGAGGAAGGACTTGGGACACGGTGATGTGTTAATTTAATTTAATATACTTAATTGTTTTATTTAATCAGCTTATTTAATTTATGTTTATGGGAAGGTGCTTGGTACTGGATGGCCTTAACTGTACTTGGGGAGGATTAATATACCCCCCAAATGTCTGATGGTGGACAGTTTATTTAACTTCCACATTTAAATCTATGGAGGCTTTTAATTACCCCCAATTCTAAAACCTTTACCTCACTGTGCTACCTCAATATCCCTTAAAACCTCTACAGAGGACGGGTGTGAGACACAGTGCTGGTGAATTAGCTCTATTGCGATTGGATTTGGCATTGGATGTCAGTGGATTGATTCTGGGAGTGAGCCGCACCTTGGGTATCGCCCGCCAGGAGGACGGCCTGTGAGCATATCGAGCTCCGTAAGTGGCCACCGCTATAACCTGATGGGGCTTGTCCGCCGGGAGGAGGGCCCCTGAACATGTTGATGCCACAGGTGGTTGCCAGCCTATAGCGGGCAGATTGCCAGATCTGGGATGAAGGTAGGTCCAGCGTAGGCTTTGGATACCACGCTGTGGAACCGAATTGGATGGTCAGATCTGTGGGGGTGCCATTTTAGCTGAGACCCCATAACAAGGATGGACCGGGGTACTTTAGCTGCAGGGAAGGGCATAAACCTGTTGGCAGTACAACGCGGTTCCGTAAGTGACCACCTACCAACTGGACTACCTGGTGTTGTCGCCCTCCTGGACCTTCCATGACGTCATCGCCACCGTCCCCTGGAGGAAATAAGGTAATGATTGACTTTTTCTCATTGTGGGGCAATTGTATTACACCCTTATTAAAGGGATGATGCGTTGGTGCGTAAGCGGGTTGATGCTTGCACTGATGGACTCATGATAGGCCCGTGCACAACTGTCTCCCTGGCATGCCAGGGTGCAGGACGGGATTCTTACCCGAATCATAAACCTAACCCTAACCCTAAGAGTCCAAGCCCACGGCCAATTCGGGCCTGGGCCCTAATCCTAAGGACTCTGACCCTACGGGTAATTCTAACCCTAGAGCCTTAACCATACTTACCTGGACCCCAACCTTAAGGGCAATTACAACCCTGGTTGGAGGATAATTATAAAAAATTGTAGGGGGGTTATTCAATCCCCTATAAATAGGGCCGCTCCCCACTGAGTTCCCTCATTTCCCTCTGACGGTCGCAGGGGAAGGACATGGGACTCAGTGGTGGAAGACAATTACCTATTGGCAGTCCGTCCGGACAGGATGGCATTGGATTGACCCCTACAAGAGTTCGACCTACCATAATAGGAAAATGTGTTTTCGTGAAGAAATCATGACAAAGTAACAAAAAATTAAGATTTCATTATAACTTGACATTCTGAGCTCATTTCATGAAACCTGCGCTTCCCCTGTAAGAGTTCGACCTACTATTATAGGAAACCGTGTTTTCGTGAAGAAATCATGACAAACTAACACAAAATGAAGATTTCATTATAACTTGACATTCTGAGTTGATTTCATGAAACCTGCGCTTCCCCTATAAGAGTTCGACCTAACATTATAGGAAAACGTGTTTTCGTGAAGAAATCATGACAAACTAACACAAAATGAAGATTTCATTATAACTTGACATTCTGAGTTCATTTCATGAATCCTGCGCTTCCCCTACAAGAGTTCGACCTACCATTACAGGAAAACGTGTTTTCGTGAAGAAATCATGACAAACTAACACAAAATGAAGATTTCATTATAACTTGACATTCTGAGTTGTTTTCATGAAACCTGCGCTTCCCCTATAAGAGTTCAACCTACCATTATAGGAAAACGTGTTTTCGTGAAGAAATCATGACAAACTAACACAAAATGAAGATTTCATTATAACTTGACATTCTGAGTTGTTTTCATGAAACCTGCGCTTCCCCTATAAGAGTTCAACCTACCATTATAGGAAAACGTGTTTTCGTGAAGAAATCATGACAAACTAACACAAAATGAAGATTTCATTATAACTTGACATTCTGAGTTGTTTTCATGAAACCTGCGCTTCCCCTATAAGAGTTCAACCTACCATTATAGGAAAACGTGTTTTTGTGAAGAAATCATGACAAACTAACACAAAATGAAGATTTCATTATAACTTGACATTCTGAGCTCATTTCATGAATCCTGCGCTTCCCCTACAAGAGTTCGACCTACCATTATAGGAAAACGTGTTTTCGTGAAGAAATCATGACAAACTAACACAAAATGAAGATTTCATTATAACTTGACATTCTGAGTTGTTTTCATGAAACCTGCGCTTCCCCTATAAGAGTTCAACCTACCATTATAGGAAAACGTGTTTTCATGAAGAAATCATGACAAACTAACACAAAATGAAGATTTCATTATAACTTGACATTCTGAGTTGTTTTCATGAAACCTGCGCTTCCCCTACAAGAGTTCAACCTACCATTATAGGAAAACGTGTTTTCGTGAAGAAATCATGACAAACTAACACAAAATGAAGATTTCATTATAACTTGACATTCTGAGCTCATTTCATGAAACCTGCGCTTCCCCTACAAGAGTTCGACCTACCATTATAGGAAAACGTGTTTTCGTGAGGAAATCATGACAAACTAACACGAAATGAAGATTTCATTATAACTTGACATTCTGAGTTTATTTCATGAAACCTGCGCTTCCCCTACAAGAGTTCGACCTACCATTATAGGAAAACGTGTTTTCGTGAAGAAATCATGACAAACTAACACAAAATGAAGATTTCATTATAACTTGACATTCTGAGTTGTTTTCATGAAACCTGCGCTTCCCCTATAAGAGTTCAACCTACCATTATAGGAAAACGTGTTTTCGTGAAGAAATCATGACAAACTAACACAAAATGAAGATTTCATTATAACTTGACATTCTGAGTTGTTTTCATGAAACCTGCGCTTCCCCTATAAGAGTTCAACCTACCATTATAGGAAAACGTGTTTTCGTGAAGAAATCATGACAAACTAACACAAAATGAAGATTTCATTATAACTTGACATTCTGAGTTGTTTTCATGAAACCTGCGCTTCCCCTACAAGAGTTCAACCTACCATTATAGGAAAACGTGTTTTCGTGAAGAAATCATGACAAACTAACACAAAATGAAGATTTCATTATAACTTGACATTCTGAGTTGTTTTCATGAAACCTGCGCTTCCCCTATAATAGTTCAACCTACCGTTATAGGAAAACGTGTTTTCGTGAAGAAATCATGACAAACTAACACAAAATGAAGATTTCATTATAACTTGACATTCTGAGTTTATTTCATGATACCTGCGCTTCCCCTACAAGAGTTCAACCTACCATTATAGGAAAACGTGTTTTCGTGAAGAAATCATGACAAACTAACACAAAATGAAGATTTCATTATAACTTGACATTCTGAGTTGTTTTCATGAAACCTGCGCTTCCCCTACAAGAGTTCAACCTACCATTATAGGAAAACGTGTTTTCGTGAAGAAATCATGACAAACTAACACAAAATGAAGATTTCATTATATCTTGACATTCTGAGTTGTTTTCATGAAACCTGCGCTTCCCCTATAAGAGTTCGACCTACCATTATAGGAAAACGTGTTTTCGTGAAGAAATCATGACAAACTAACACAAAATGAAGATTTCATTATAACTTGACATTCTGAGTTGTTTTCATGAAACCTGCGCTTCCCCTATAAGAGTTCAACCTACCATTATAGGAAAACGTGTTTTCGTGAAGAAATCATGACAAACTAACACAAAATGAAGATTTCATTATAACTTGACATTCTGAGTTGTTTTCATGAAACCTGCGCTTCCCCTATAAGAGTTCAACCTACCATTATAGGAAAACGTGTTTTCGTGAAGAAATCATGACAAACTAACACAAAATGAACATTTCATTATAACTTGACATTCTGAGCTCATTTCATGAATCCTGCGCTTCCCCTACAAGAGTTCGACCTACCATTATAGGAAAACGTGTTTTCGTGAAGAAATCATGACAAACTAACACAAAATGAAGATTTCATTATAACTTGACATTCTGAGTTGTTTTCATGAAACCTGCGCTTCCCCTATAAGAGTTCAACCTACCATTATAGGAAAACGTGTTTTCATGAAGAAATCATGACAAACTAACACAAAAT
The DNA here is from genome assembly GCF_048594095.1 of Paramormyrops kingsleyae. Taxonomy (NCBI): domain Eukaryota; kingdom Metazoa; phylum Chordata; class Actinopteri; order Osteoglossiformes; family Mormyridae; genus Paramormyrops; species Paramormyrops kingsleyae. The sequence goes on from NW_027325968.1 coordinate 864,593, forward strand.
GAAGATTTCATTATAACTTGACATTCTGAGTTGTTTTCATGAAACCTGCGCTTCCCCTATAAGAGTTCAACCTACCATTATAGGAAAACGTGTTTTCGTGAAGAAATCATGACAAACTAACACAAAATGAAGATTTCATTATAACTTGACATTCTGAGTTGTTTTCATGAAACCTGCGCTTCCCCTATAAGAGTTCAACCTACCATTATAGGAAAACGTGTTTTCGTGAAGAAATCATGACAAACTAACACAAAATGAAGATTTCATTATAACTTGACATTCTGAGCTCATTTCATGAATCCTGCGCTTCCCCTACAAGAGTTCGACCTACCATTATAGGAAAACGTGTTTTCGTGAAGAAATCATGACAAACTAACACAAAATGAAGATTTCATTATAACTTGACATTCTGAGTTGTTTTCATGAAACCTGCGCTTCCCCTATAAGAGTTCAACCTACCATTATAGGAAAACGTGTTTTCATGAAGAAATCATGACAAACTAACACAAAATGAAGATTTCATTATAACTTGACATTCTGAGTTGTTTTCATGAAACCTGCGCTTCCCCTACAAGAGTTCAACCTACCATTATAGGAAAACGTGTTTTCGTGAAGAAATCATGACAAACTAACACAAAATGAAGATTTCATTATAACTTGACATTCTGAGCTCATTTCATGAAACCTGCGCTTCCCCTACAAGAGTTCGACCTACCATTATAGGAAAACGTGTTTTCGTGAGGAAATCATGACAAACTAACACGAAATGAAGATTTCATTATAACTTGACATTCTGAGTTTATTTCATGAAACCTGCGCTTCCCCTACAAGAGTTCGACCTACCATTATAGGAAAACGTGTTTTCGTGAAGAAATCATGACAAACTAACACAAAATGAAGATTTCATTATAACTTGACATTCTGAGTTGTTTTCATGAAACCTGCGCTTCCCCTATAAGAGTTAAACCTACCATTATAGGAAAACGTGTTTTCGTGAAGAAATCATGACAAACTAACACAAAATGAAGATTTCATTATAACTTGACATTCTGAGTTGTTTTCATGAAACCTGCGCTTCCCCTATAAGAGTTAAACCTACCATTATAGGAAAACGTGTTTTCGTGAAGAAATCATGACAAACTAACACAAAATGAAGATTTCATTATAACTTGACATTCTGAGTTGTTTTCATGAAACCTGCGCTTACCCTATAAGAGTTAAACCTACCATTATAGGAAAACGTGTTTTCGTGAAGAAATCATGACAAACTAACACAAAATGAAGATTTCATTATAACTTGACATTCTGAGTTTATTTCATGAAACCTGCGCTTCCCCTACAAGAGTTCGACCTACCATTATAGGAAAACGTGTTTTCGTGAAGAAATCATGACAAACTAACACAAAATGAAGATTTCATTATAACTTGACATTCTGAGTTGTTTTCATGAAACCTGCGCTTCCCCTACAAGAGTTCAACCTACCATTATAGGAAAACGTGTTTTCGTGAAGAAATCATGACAAACTAACACAAAATGAAGATTTCATTATAACTTGACATTCTGAGTTGTTTTCATGAAACCTGCGCTTCCCCTATAATAGTTCAACCTACCGTTATAGGAAAACGTGTTTTCGTGAAGAAATCATGACAAACTAACACAAAATGAAGATTTCATTATAACTTGACATTCTGAGTTTATTTCATGATACCTGCGCTTCCCCTACAAGAGTTCAACCTACCATTATAGGAAAACGTGTTTTCGTGAAGAAATCATGACAAACTAACACAAAATGAAGATTTCATTATAACTTGACATTCTGAGTTGTTTTCATGAAACCTGCGCTTCCCCTACAAGAGTTCAACCTACCATTATAGGAAAACGTGTTTTCGTGAAGAAATCATGACAAACTAACACAAAATGAAGATTTCATTATATCTTGACATTCTGAGTTGTTTTCATGAAACCTGCGCTTCCCCTATAAGAGTTCGACCTACCATTATAGGAAAACGTGTTTTCGTGAAGAAATCATGACAAACTAACACAAAATGAAGATTTCATTATAACTTGACATTCTGAGTTGTTTTCATGAAACCTGCGCTTCCCCTATAAGAGTTCAACCTACCATTATAGGAAAACGTGTTTTCGTGAAGAAATCATGACAAACTAACACAAAATGAAGATTTCATTATAACTTGACATTCTGAGTTGTTTTCATGAAACCTGCGCTTCCCCTATAAGAGTTCAACCTACCATTATAGGAAAACGTGTTTTCGTGAAGAAATCATGACAAACTAACACAAAATGAACATTTCATTATAACTTGACATTCTGAGCTCATTTCATGAATCCTGCGCTTCCCCTACAAGAGTTCGACCTACCATTATAGGAAAACGTGTTTTCGTGAAGAAATCATGACAAACTAACACAAAATGAAGATTTCATTATAACTTGACATTCTGAGTTGTTTTCATGAAACCTGCGCTTCCCCTATAAGAGTTCAACCTACCATTATAGGAAAACGTGTTTTCATGAAGAAATCATGACAAACTAACACAAAATGAAGATTTCATTATAACTTGACATTCTGAGTTGTTTTCATGAAACCTGCGCTTCCCCTATAAGAGTTCAACCTACCATTATAGGAAAACGTGTTTTCGTGAAGAAATCATGACAAACTAACACAAAATGAAGATTTCATTATAACTTGACATTCTGAGTTGTTTTCATGAAACCTGCGCTTCCCCTATAAGAGTTCAACCTACCATTATAGGAAAACGTGTTTTCGTGAAGAAATCATGACAAACTAACACAAAATGAAGATTTCATTATAACTTGACATTCTGAGCTCATTTCATGAATCCTGCGCTTCCCCTACAAGAGTTCGACCTACCATTATAGGAAAACGTGTTTTCGTGAAGAAATCATGACAAACTAACACAAAATGAAGATTTCATTATAACTTGACATTCTGAGTTGTTTTCATGAAACCTGCGCTTCCCCTATAAGAGTTCAACCTACCATTATAGGAAAACGTGTTTTCATGAAGAAATCATGACAAACTAACACAAAATGAAGATTTCATTATAACTTGACATTCTGAGTTGTTTTCATGAAACCTGCGCTTCCCCTACAAGAGTTCAACCTACCATTATAGGAAAACGTGTTTTCGTGAAGAAATCATGACAAACTAACACAAAATGAAGATTTCATTATAACTTGACATTCTGAGCTCATTTCATGAAACCTGCGCTTCCCCTACAAGAGTTCGACCTACCATTATAGGAAAACGTGTTTTCGTGAGGAAATCATGACAAACTAACACGAAATGAAGATTTCATTATAACTTGACATTCTGAGTTTATTTCATGAAACCTGCGCTTCCCCTATAAGAGTTCGACCTACCATTATAGGAAAACGTGTTTTCGTGAAGAAATCATGACAAACTAACACAAAATGAAGATTTCATTATAACTTGACATTCTGAGTTGTTTTCATGAAACCTGCGCTTCCCCTATAAGAGTTCAACCTACCATTATAGGAAAACGTGTTTTCATGAAGAAATCATGACAAACTAACACAAAATGAAGATTTCATTATAACTTGACATTCTGAGTTGTTTTCATGAAACCTGCGCTTCCCCTATAAGAGTTCAACCTACCATTATAGGAAAACGTGTTTTCGTGAAGAAATCATGACAAACTAACACAAAATGAAGATTTCATTATAACTTGACATTCTGAGTTGTTTTCATGAAACCTGCGCTTCCCCTATAAGAGTTCAACCTACCATTATAGGAAAACGTGTTTTCGTGAAGAAATCATGACAAACTAACACAAAATGAAGATTTCATTATAACTTGACATTCTGAGCTCATTTCATGAATCCTGCGCTTCCCCTACAAGAGTTCGACCTACCATTATAGGAAAACGTGTTTTCGTGAAGAAATCATGACAAACTAACACAAAATGAAGATTTCATTATAACTTGACATTCTGAGTTGTTTTCATGAAACCTGCGCTTCCCCTATAAGAGTTCAACCTACCATTATAGGAAAACGTGTTTTCATGAAGAAATCATGACAAACTAACACAAAATGAAGATTTCATTATAACTTGACATTCTGAGTTGTTTTCATGAAACCTGCGCTTCCCCTACAAGAGTTCAACCTACCATTATAGGAAAACGTGTTTTCGTGAAGAAATCATGACAAACTAACACAAAATGAAGATTTCATTATAACTTGACATTCTGAGCTCATTTCATGAAACCTGCGCTTCCCCTACAAGAGTTCGACCTACCATTATAGGAAAACGTGTTTTCGTGAGGAAATCATGACAAACTAACACGAAATGAAGATTTCATTATAACTTGACATTCTGAGTTTATTTCATGAAACCTGCGCTTCCCCTATAAGAGTTCGACCTACCATTATAGGAAAACGTGTTTTCGTGAAGAAATCATGACAAACTAACACAAAATGAAGATTTCATTATAACTTGACATTCTGAGTTGTTTTCATGAAACCTGCGCTTCCCCTATAAGAGTTCAACCTACCATTATAGGAAAACGTGTTTTCGTGAAGAAATCATGACAAACTAACACAAAATGAAGATTTCATTATAACTTGACATTCTGAGTTGTTTTCATGAAACCTGCGCTTCCCCTATAAGAGTTCAACCTACCATTATAGGAAAACGTGTTTTCGTGAAGAAATCATGACAAACTAACACAAAATGAACATTTCATTATAACTTGACATTCTGAGCTCATTTCATGAATCCTGCGCTTCCCCTACAAGAGTTCGACCTACCATTATAGGAAAACGTGTTTTCGTGAAGAAATCATGACAAACTAACACAAAATGAAGATTTCATTATAACTTGACATTCTGAGTTGTTTTCATGAAACCTGCGCTTCCCCTATAAGAGTTCAACCTACCATTATAGGAAAACGTGTTTTCATGAAGAAATCATGACAAACTAACACAAAATGAAGATTTCATTATAACTTGACATTCTGAGTTGTTTTCATGAAACCTGCGCTTCCCCTACAAGAGTTCAACCTACCATTATAGGAAAACGTGTTTTCGTGAAGAAATCATGACAAACTAACACAAAATGAAGATTTCATTATAACTTGACATTCTGAGCTCATTTCATGAAACCTGCGCTTCCCCTACAAGAGTTCGACCTACCATTATAGGAAAACGTGTTTTCGTGAGGAAATCATGACAAACTAACACGAAATGAAGATTTCATTATAACTTGACATTCTGAGTTTATTTCATGAAACCTGCGCTTCCCCTACAAGAGTTCGACCTACCATTATAGGAAAACGTGTTTTCGTGAAGAAATCATGACAAACTAACACAAAATGAAGATTTCATTATAACTTGACATTCTGAGTTTTCATGAAACCTGCGCTTCCCCTATAAGAGTTAAACCTACCATTATAGGAAAACGTGTTTTCGTGAAGAAATCATGACAAACTAACACAAAATGAAGATTTCATTATAACTTGACATTCTGAGTTGTTTTCATGAAACCTGCGCTTCCCCTATAAGAGTTAAACCTACCATTATAGGAAAACGTGTTTTCGTGAAGAAATCATGACAAACTAACACAAAATGAAGATTTCATTATAACTTGACATTCTGAGTTGTTTTCATGAAACCTGCGCTTACCCTATAAGAGTTAAACCTACCATTATAGGAAAACGTGTTTTCGTGAAGAAATCATGACAAACTAACACAAAATGAAGATTTCATTATAACTTGACATTCTGAGTTTATTTCATGAAACCTGCGCTTCCCCTACAAGAGTTCGACCTACCATTATAGGAAAACGTGTTTTCGTGAAGAAATCATGACAAACTAACACAAAATGAAGATTTCATTATAACTTGACATTCTGAGTTGTTTTCATGAAACCTGCGCTTCCCCTACAAGAGTTCAACCTACCATTATAGGAAAACGTGTTTTCGTGAAGAAATCATGACAAACTAACACAAAATGAAGATTTCATTATAACTTGACATTCTGAGTTGTTTTCATGAAACCTGCGCTTCCCCTATAATAGTTCAACCTACCGTTATAGGAAAACGTGTTTTCGTGAAGAAATCATGACAAACTAACACAAAATGAAGATTTCATTATAACTTGACATTCTGAGTTTATTTCATGATACCTGCGCTTCCCCTACAAGAGTTCAACCTACCATTATAGGAAAACGTGTTTTCGTGAAGAAATCATGACAAACTAACACAAAATGAAGATTTCATTATAACTTGACATTCTGAGTTGTTTTCATGAAACCTGCGCTTCCCCTACAAGAGTTCAACCTACCATTATAGGAAAACGTGTTTTCGTGAAGAAATCATGACAAACTAACACAAAATGAAGATTTCATTATATCTTGACATTCTGAGTTGTTTTCATGAAACCTGCGCTTCCCCTATAAGAGTTCGACCTACCATTATAGGAAAACGTGTTTTCGTGAAGAAATCATGACAAACTAACACAAAATGAAGATTTCATTATAACTTGACATTCTGAGTTGTTTTCATGAAACCTGCGCTTCCCCTATAAGAGTTCAACCTACCATTATAGGAAAACGTGTTTTCGTGAAGAAATCATGACAAACTAACACAAAATGAAGATTTCATTATAACTTGACATTCTGAGTTGTTTTCATGAAACCTGCGCTTCCCCTATAAGAGTTCAACCTACCATTATAGGAAAACGTGTTTTCGTGAAGAAATCATGACAAACTAACACAAAATGAACATTTCATTATAACTTGACATTCTGAGCTCATTTCATGAATCCTGCGCTTCCCCTACAAGAGTTCGACCTACCATTATAGGAAAACGTGTTTTCGTGAAGAAATCATGACAAACTAACACAAAATGAAGATTTCATTATAACTTGACATTCTGAGTTGTTTTCATGAAACCTGCGCTTCCCCTATAAGAGTTCAACCTACCATTATAGGAAAACGTGTTTTCATGAAGAAATCATGACAAACTAACACAAAATGAAGATTTCATTATAACTTGACATTCTGAGTTGTTTTCATGAAACCTGCGCTTCCCCTATAAGAGTTCAACCTACCATTATAGGAAAACGTGTTTTCGTGAAGAAATCATGACAAACTAACACAAAATGAAGATTTCATTATAACTTGACATTCTGAGTTGTTTTCATGAAACCTGCGCTTCCCCTATAAGAGTTCAACCTACCATTATAGGAAAACGTGTTTTCGTGAAGAAATCATGACAAACTAACACAAAATGAAGATTTCATTATAACTTGACATTCTGAGCTCATTTCATGAATCCTGCGCTTCCCCTACAAGAGTTCGACCTACCATTATAGGAAAACGTGTTTTCGTGAAGAAATCATGACAAACTAACACAAAATGAAGATTTCATTATAACTTGACATTCTGAGTTGTTTTCATGAAACCTGCGCTTCCCCTATAAGAGTTCAACCTACCATTATAGGAAAACGTGTTTTCATGAAGAAATCATGACAAACTAACACAAAATGAAGATTTCATTATAACTTGACATTCTGAGTTGTTTTCATGAAACCTGCGCTTCCCCTACAAGAGTTCAACCTACCATTATAGGAAAACGTGTTTTCGTGAAGAAATCATGACAAACTAACACAAAATGAAGATTTCATTATAACTTGACATTCTGAGCTCATTTCATGAAACCTGCGCTTCCCCTACAAGAGTTCGACCTACCATTATAGGAAAACGTGTTTTCGTGAGGAAATCATGACAAACTAACACGAAATGAAGATTTCATTATAACTTGACATTCTGAGTTTATTTCATGAAACCTGCGCTTCCCCTATAAGAGTTCGACCTACCATTATAGGAAAACGTGTTTTCGTGAAGAAATCATGACAAACTAACACAAAATGAAGATTTCATTATAACTTGACATTCTGAGTTGTTTTCATGAAACCTGCGCTTCCCCTATAAGAGTTCAACCTACCATTATAGGAAAACGTGTTTTCATGAAGAAATCATGACAAACTAACACAAAATGAAGATTTCATTATAACTTGACATTCTGAGTTGTTTTCATGAAACCTGCGCTTCCCCTATAAGAGTTCAACCTACCATTATAGGAAAACGTGTTTTCGTGAAGAAATCATGACAAACTAACACAAAATGAAGATTTCATTATAACTTGACATTCTGAGTTGTTTTCATGAAACCTGCGCTTCCCCTATAAGAGTTCAACCTACCATTATAGGAAAACGTGTTTTCGTGAAGAAATCATGACAAACTAACACAAAATGAAGATTTCATTATAACTTGACATTCTGAGCTCATTTCATGAATCCTGCGCTTCCCCTACAAGAGTTCGACCTACCATTATAGGAAAACGTGTTTTCGTGAAGAAATCATGACAAACTAACACAAAATGAAGATTTCATTATAACTTGACATTCTGAGTTGTTTTCATGAAACCTGCGCTTCCCCTATAAGAGTTCAACCTACCATTATAGGAAAACGTGTTTTCATGAAGAAATCATGACAAACTAACACAAAATGAAGATTTCATTATAACTTGACATTCTGAGTTGTTTTCATGAAACCTGCGCTTCCCCTACAAGAGTTCAACCTACCATTATAGGAAAACGTGTTTTCGTGAAGAAATCATGACAAACTAACACAAAATGAAGATTTCATTATAACTTGACATTCTGAGCTCATTTCATGAAACCTGCGCTTCCCCTACAAGAGTTCGACCTACCATTATAGGAAAACGTGTTTTCGTGAGGAAATCATGACAAACTAACACGAAATGAAGATTTCATTATAACTTGACATTCTGAGTTTATTTCATGAAACCTGCGCTTCCCCTATAAGAGTTCGACCTACCATTATAGGAAAACGTGTTTTCGTGAAGAAATCATGACAAACTAACACAAAATGAAGATTTCATTATAACTTGACATTCTGAGTTGTTTTCATGAAACCTGCGCTTCCCCTATAAGAGTTCAACCTACCATTATAGGAAAACGTGTTTTCGTGAAGAAATCATGACAAACTAACACAAAATGAAGATTTCATTATAACTTGACATTCTGAGTTGTTTTCATGAAACCTGCGCTTCCCCTATAAGAGTTCAACCTGCCATTATAGGAAAACGTGTTTTCGTGAAGAAATCATGACAAACTAACACAAAATGAACATTTCATTATAACTTGACATTCTGAGCTCATTTCATGAATCCTGCGCTTCCCCTACAAGAGTTCGACCTACCATTATAGGAAAACGTGTTTTCGTGAAGAAATCATGACAAACTAACACAAAATGAAGATTTCATTATAACTTGACATTCTGAGTTGTTTTCATGAAACCTGCGCTTCCCCTATAAGAGTTCAACCTACCATTATTGGAAAACGTGTTTTCATGAAGAAATCATGACAAACTAACACAAAATGAAGATTTCATTATAACTTGACATTCTGAGTTGTTTTCATGAAACCTGCGCTTCCCCTATAAGAGTTCAACCTACCATTATAGGAAAACGTGTTTTCGTGAAGAAATCATGACAAACTAACACAAAATGAAGATTTCATTATAACTTGACATTCTGAGTTGTTTTCATGAAACCTGCGCTTCCCCTATAAGAGTTCAACCTACCATTATAGGAAAACGTGTTTTCGTGAAGAAATCATGACAAACTAACACAAAATGAAGATTTCATTATAACTTGACATTCTGAGCTCATTTCATGAATCCTGCGCTTCCCCTACAAGAGTTCGACCTACCATTATAGGAAAACGTGTTTTCGTGAAGAAATCATGACAAACTAACACAAAATGAAGATTTCATTATAACTTGACATTCTGAGTTGTTTTCATGAAACCTGCGCTTCCCCTATAAGAGTTCAACCTACCATTATAGGAAAACGTGTTTTCATGAAGAAATCATGACAAACTAACACAAAATGAAGATTTCATTATAACTTGACATTCTGAGTTGTTTTCATGAAACCTGCGCTTCCCCTACAAGAGTTCAACCTACCATTATAGGAAAACGTGTTTTCGTGAAGAAATCATGACAAACTAACACAAAATGAAGATTTCATTATAACTTGACATTCTGAGCTCATTTCATGAAACCTGCGCTTCCCCTACAAGAGTTCGACCTACCATTATAGGAAAACGTGTTTTCGTGAGGAAATCATGACAAACTAACACGAAATGAAGATTTCATTATAACTTGACATTCTGAGTTTATTTCATGAAACCTGCGCTTCCCCTACAAGAGTTCGACCTACCATTATAGGAAAACGTGTTTTCGTGAAGAAATCATGACAAACTAACACAAAATGAAGATTTCATTATAACTTGACATTCTGAGTTTATTTCATGAAACCTGCGCTTCCCCTACAAGAGTTCGACCTACCATTATAGGAAAACGTGTTTTCGTGAAGAAATCATGACAAACTAACACAAAATGAAGATTTCATTATAACTTGACATTCTGAGTTGTTTTCATGAAACCTGCGCTTCCCCTACAAGAGTTCAACCTACCATTATAGGAAAACGTGTTTTCGTGAAGAAATCATGACAAACTAACACAAAATGAAGATTTCATTATAACTTGACATTCTGAGTTGTTTTCATGAAACCTGCGCTTCCCCTATAAGAGTTAAACCTACCATTATAGGAAAACGTGTTTTCGTGAAGAAATCATGACAAACTAACACAAAATGAAGATTTCATTATAACTTGACATTCTGAGTTGTTTTCATGAAACCTGCGCTTCCCCTATAAGAGTTCAACCTACCATTATAGGAAAACGTGTTTTCGTGAAGAAATCATGACAAACTAACACAAAATGAAGATTTCATTATAACTTGACATTCTGAGTTGTTTTCATGAAACCTGCGCTTCCCCTACAAGAGTTCAACCTACCATTATAGGAAAACGTGTTTTCGTGAAGAAATCATGACAAACTAACACAAAATGAAGATTTCATTATAACTTGACATTCTGAGTTGTTTTCATGAAACCTGCGCTTCCCCTACAAGAGTTCAACCTACCATTATAGGAAAACGTGTTTTCGTGAAGAAATCATGACAAACTAACACAAAATGAAGATTTCATTATAACTTGACATTCTGAGTTGTTTTCATGAAACCTGCGCTTCCCCTATAAGAGTTCGACCTACCATTATAGGAAAACGTGTTTTCGTGAAGAAATCATGACAAACTAACACAAAATGAAGATTTCATTATAACTTGACATTCTGAGTTGTTTTCATGAAACCTGCGCTTCCCCTACAAGAGTTCAACCTACCATTATAGGAAAATGTGTTTTCGTGAAGAAATCATGACAAACTAACACAAAATGAAGATTTCATTATAACTTGACATTCTGAGTTGTTTTCATGAAACCTGCGCTTCCCCTACAAGAGTTCGACCTACCATTATAGGAAAACGTGTTTTCGTGAAGAAATCATGACAAACTAACACAAAATGAAGATTTCATTATAACTTGACATTCTGAGTTGTTTTCATGAAACCTGCGCTTCCCCTATAAGAGTTAAACCTACCATTATAGGAAAACGTGTTTTCGTGAAGAAATCATGACAAACTAACACAAAATGAAGATTTCATTATAACTTGACATTCTGAGTTGTTTTCATGAAACCTGCGCTTCCCCTATAAGAGTTCAACCTACCATTATAGGAAAACGTGTTTTCGTGAAGAAATCATGACAAACTAACACAAAATGAAGATTTCATTATAACTTGACATTCTGAGTTGTTTTCATGAAACCTGCGCTTCCCCTACAAGAGTTCAACCTACCATTATAGGAAAACGTGTTTTCGTGAAGAAATCATGACAAACTAACACAAAATGAAGATTTCATTATAACGTGACATTCTGAGTTGTTTTCATGAAACCTGCGCTTCCCCTATAAGAGCTCAACCTACCATTATAGGAAAACGTGTTTTCGTGAAGAAATCATGACAAACTAACACAAAATGAAGATTTCATTATAACTTGACATTCTGAGTTGTTTTCATGAAACCTGCGCTTCCCCTATAAGAGTTCAACCTACCATTATAGGAAAACGTGTTTTCGTGAAGAAATCATGACAAACTAACACAAAATGAAGATTTCATTATAACTTGACATTCTGAGTTGTTTTCATGAAACCTGCGCTTCCCCTATAAGAGTTCAACCTACCATTATAGGAAAACGTGTTTTCGTGAAGAAATCATGACAAACTAACACAAAATGAAGATTTCATTATAACTTGACATTCTGAGCTCATTTCATGAAACCTGCGCTTCCCCTATAAGAGTTCGACCTACTATTATAGGAAAACGTGTTTTCGTAAAGAAATCATGACAAACTAACACAAAATGAAGATTTCATTATAACTTGACATTCTGAGTTGATTTCATGAAACCTGCGCTTCCCCTATAAGAGTTCGACCTAACATTATAGGAAAACGTGTTTTCGTGAAGAAATCATGACAAACTAACACAAAATGAAGATTTCATTATAACTTGACATTCTGAGCTCATTTCATGAAACCTGCGCTTCCCCTACAAGAGTTCGACCTACCATTATAGGAAAACGTGTTTTCGTGAAGAAATCATGACAAACTAACATAAAATGAAGATTTCATTATAACTTGACATTCTGAGTTCATTTCATGAATCCTGCGCTTCCCCTACAAGAGTTCGACCTACCATTATAGGAAAACGTGTTTTCGTGAAGAAATCATGACAAACTAACACAAAATGAAGATTTCATTATAACTTGACATTCTGAGTTTATTTCATGAAACCTGCGCTTCCCCTACAAGAGTTTGACCTACCATTATAGGAAAACGTGTTTTCGTGAAGAAATCATGACAAACTAACACAAAATGAAGATTTCATTATAACTTGACATTCTGAGTTTATTTCATGAAACCTGCGCTTCCCCTACAAGAGTTCGACCTACCATTATAGGAAAACGTGTTTTCGTGAAGAAATCATGACAAACTAACATAAAATGAAGATTTCATTATAACTTGACATTCTGATTTCATTTCATGAATCCTGCGCTTCCCCTACAAGAGTTCGACCTACCATTATAGGAAAACGTGTTTTCGTGAAGAAATCATGACAAACTAACACAAAATGAAGATTTCATTATAACTTGACATTCTGAGTTTATTTCATGAAACCTGCGCTTCCCCTACAAGAGTTCGACCTACCATTATAGGAAAACGTGTTTTCGTGAAGAAATCATGACAAACTAACACAAAATGAAGATTTCATTATAACTTGACATTCTGAGTTTATTTCATGAAACCTGCGCTTCCCCTACAAGAGTTCGACCTACCATTATAGGAAAACGTGTTTTCGTGAAGAAATCATGACAAACTAACACAAAATGAAGATTTCATTATAACTTGACATTCTGAGTTGTTTTCATGAAACCTGCGCTTCCCCTATAAGAGTTCAACCTACCATTATAGGAAAACGTGTTTTCGTGAAGAAATCATGACAAACTAACACAAAATGAAGATTTCATTATAACTTGACATTCTGAGTTGTTTTCATGAAACCTGCGCTTCCCCTATAAGAGTTCAACCTACCATTATAGGAAAACGTGTTTTCGTGAAGAAATCATGACAAACTAACACAAAATGAAGATTTCATTATAACTTGACATTCTGAGTTGTTTTCATGAAACCTGCGCTTCCCCTATAAGAGTTCAACCTACCATTATAGGAAAACGTGTTTTCGTGAAGAAATCATGACAAACTAACACAAAATGAAGATTTCATTATAACTTGACATTCTGAGTTGTTTTCATGAAACCTGCGCTTCCCCTATAAGAGTTCAACCTACCATTATAGGAAAACGTGTTTTCGTGAAGAAATCATGACAAACTAACACAAAATGAAGATTTCATTATAACTTGACATTCTGAGTTGTTTTCATGATACCTGCGCTTCCCCTACAAGAGTTCGACCTACCATTATAGGAAAACGTGTTTTCGTGAAGAAATCATGACAAACTAACACAAAATGAAGATTTCATTATATCTTGACATTCTGAGTTGTTTTCATGAAACCTGCGCTTCCCCTATAAGAGTTCGATCTACCATTATAGGAAAACGTGTTTTCGTGAAGAAATCATGACAAACTAACACAAAATGAAGATTTCATTATAACTTGACATTCTGAGTTTATTTCATGAAACCTGCGCTTCCCCTACAAGAGTTCGACCTACCATTATAGGAAAACGTGTTTTCGTGAAGAAATCATGACAAACTAACACAAAATGAAGATTTCATTATAACTTGACATTCTGAGTTGTTTTCATGAAACCTGCGCTTCCCCTATAAGAGTTCGACCTACTATTATAGGATAACGTGTTTTCGTAAAGAAGTCATGACAAACTAACACAAAATGAAGATTTCATTATAACTTGACATTCTGAGTTGATTTCATGAAACCTGCGCTTCCCCTATAAGAGTTCGACCTAACATTATAGGAAAACGTGTTTTCGTGAAGAAATCATGACAAACTAACACAAAATGAAGATTTCATTATAACTTGACATTCTGAGCTCATTTCATGAAACCTGCGCTTCCCCTACAAGAGTTCGACCTACCATTATAGGAAAACGTGTTTTCGTGAAGAAATCATGACAAACTAACAAAAAATGAAGATTTCATTATAACTTGACATTCTGAGTTCATTTCATGAATCCTGCGCTTCCCCTACAAGAGTTCGACCTACCATTATAGGAAAACGTGTTTTCGTGAAGAAATCATGACAAACTAACACAAAATGAAGATTTCATTATAACTTGACATTCTGAGTTTATTTCATGAAACCTGCGCTTCCCCTACAAGAGTTCGACCTACCATTATAGGAAAACGTGTTTTCGTGAAGAAATCATGACAAACTAACACAAAATGAAGATTTCATTATAACTTGACATTCTGAGTTGTTTTCATGAAACCTGCGCTTCCCCTATAAGAGTTCAACCTACCATTATAGGAAAACGTGTTTTCGTGAAGAAATCATGACAAACTAACACAAAATGAAGATTTCATTATAACTTGACATTCTGAGTTGTTTTCATGAAACCTGCGCTTCCCCTACAAGAGTTCAACCTACCATTATAGGAAAACGTGTTTTCGTGAAGAAATCATGACAAACTAACACAAAATGAAGATTTCATTATAACTTGACATTCTGAGCTCATTTCATGAAACCTGCGCTTCCCCTACAAGAGTTCGACCTACCATTATAGGAAAACGTGTTTTCGTGAAGAAATCATGACAAACTAACACAAAATGAAGATTTCATTATAACTTGACATTCTGAGCTCATTTCATGAAACCTGCGCTTCCCCTACAAGAGTTCGACCTACCATTATAGGAAAACGTGTTTTCGTGAAGAAATCATGACAAACTAACACAAAATGAAGATTTCATTATAACTTGACATTCTGAGTTGTTTTCATGAAACCTGCGCTTCCCCTATAAGAGTTCGACCTACCATTATAGGAAAACGTGTTTTCGTGAAGAAATCATGACAAACTAACACAAAATGAAGATTTCATTATAACTTGACATTCTGAGTTGTTTTCATGAAACCTGCGCTTCCCCTATAAGAGTTCAACCTACCATTATAGGAAAACGTGTTTTCGTGAAGAAATCATGACAAACTAACACAAAATGAAGATTTCATTATAACTTGACATTCTGAGTTGTTTTCATGAAACCTGCGCTTCCCCTATAAGAGTTCAACCTACCATTATAGGAAAACGTGTTTTCATGAAGAAATCATGACAAACTAACACAAAATGAAGATTTCATTATAACTTGACATTCTGAGTTGTTTTCATGAAACCTGCGCTTCCCCTACAAGAGTTCAACCTACCATTATAGGAAAACGTGTTTTCGTGAAGAAATCATGACAAACTAACACAAAATGAAGATTTCATTATAACTTGACATTCTGAGCTCATTTCATGAAACCTGCGCTTCCCCTACAAGAGTTCGACCTACCATTATAGGAAAACGTGTTTTCGTGAGGAAATCATGACAAACTAACACGAAATGAAGATTTCATTATAACTTGACATTCTGAGTTTATTTCATGAAACCTGCGCTTCCCCTACAAGAGTTCGACCTACCATTATAGGAAAACGTGTTTTCGTGAAGAAATCATGACAAACTAACACAAAATGAAGATTTCATTATAACTTGACATTCTGAGTTTATTTCATGAAACCTGCGCTTCCCCTACAAGAGTTCGACCTACCATTATAGGAAAACGTGTTTTCGTGAAGAAATCATGACAAACTAACACAAAATGAAGATTTCATTATAACTTGACATTCTGAGTTGTTTTCATGAAACCTGCGCTTCCCCTACAAGAGTTCAACCTACCATTATAGGAAAACGTGTTTTCGTGAAGAAATCATGACAAACTAACACAAAATGAAGATTTCATTATAACTTGACATTCTGAGTTGTTTTCATGAAACCTGCGCTTCCCCTATAAGAGTTAAACCTACCATTATAGGAAAACGTGTTTTCGTGAAGAAATCATGACAAACTAACACAAAATGAAGATTTCATTATAACTTGACATTCTGAGTTGTTTTCATGAAACCTGCGCTTCCCCTATAAGAGTTCAACCTACCATTATAGGAAAACGTGTTTTCGTGAAGAAATCATGACAAACTAACACAAAATGAAGATTTCATTATAACTTGACATTCTGAGTTGTTTTCATGAAACCTGCGCTTCCCCTACAAGAGTTCAACCTACCATTATAGGAAAACGTGTTTTCGTGAAGAAATCATGACAAACTAACACAAAATGAAGATTTCATTATAACTTGACATTCTGAGTTGTTTTCATGAAACCTGCGCTTCCCCTACAAGAGTTCAACCTACCATTATAGGAAAACGTGTTTTCGTGAAGAAATCATGACAAACTAACACAAAATGAAGATTTCATTATAACTTGACATTCTGAGTTGTTTTCATGAAACCTGCGCTTCCCCTATAAGAGTTCGACCTACCATTATAGGAAAACGTGTTTTCGTGAAGAAATCATGACAAACTAACACAAAATGAAGATTTCATTATAACTTGACATTCTGAGTTGTTTTCATGAAACCTGCGCTTCCCCTACAAGAGTTCAACCTACCATTATAGGAAAATGTGTTTTCGTGAAGAAATCATGACAAACTAACACAAAATGAAGATTTCATTATAACTTGACATTCTGAGTTGTTTTCATGAAACCTGCGCTTCCCCTACAAGAGTTCGACCTACCATTATAGGAAAACGTGTTTTCGTGAAGAAATCATGACAAACTAACACAAAATGAAGATTTCATTATAACTTGACATTCTGAGTTGTTTTCATGAAACCTGCGCTTCCCCTATAAGAGTTAAACCTACCATTATAGGAAAACGTGTTTTCGTGAAGAAATCATGACAAACTAACACAAAATGAAGATTTCATTATAACTTGACATTCTGAGTTGTTTTCATGAAACCTGCGCTTCCCCTATAAGAGTTCAACCTACCATTATAGGAAAACGTGTTTTCGTGAAGAAATCATGACAAACTAACACAAAATGAAGATTTCATTATAACTTGACATTCTGAGTTGTTTTCATGAAACCTGCGCTTCCCCTACAAGAGTTCAACCTACCATTATAGGAAAACGTGTTTTCGTGAAGAAATCATGACAAACTAACACAAAATGAAGATTTCATTATAACGTGACATTCTGAGTTGTTTTCATGAAACCTGCGCTTCCCCTATAAGAGCTCAACCTACCATTATAGGAAAACGTGTTTTCGTGAAGAAATCATGACAAACTAACACAAAATGAAGATTTCATTATAACTTGACATTCTGAGTTGTTTTCATGAAACCTGCGCTTCCCCTATAAGAGTTCAACCTACCATTATAGGAAAACGTGTTTTCGTGAAGAAATCATGACAAACTAACACAAAATGAAGATTTCATTATAACTTGACATTCTGAGTTGTTTTCATGAAACCTGCGCTTCCCCTATAAGAGTTCAACCTACCATTATAGGAAAACGTGTTTTCGTGAAGAAATCATGACAAACTAACACAAAATGAAGATTTCATTATAACTTGACATTCTGAGCTCATTTCATGAAACCTGCGCTTCCCCTATAAGAGTTCGACCTACTATTATAGGAAAACGTGTTTTCGTAAAGAAATCATGACAAACTAACACAAAATGAAGATTTCATTATAACTTGACATTCTGAGTTGATTTCATGAAACCTGCGCTTCCCCTATAAGAGTTCGACCTAACATTATAGGAAAACGTGTTTTCGTGAAGAAATCATGACAAACTAACACAAAATGAAGATTTCATTATAACTTGACATTCTGAGCTCATTTCATGAAACCTGCGCTTCCCCTACAAGAGTTCGACCTACCATTATAGGAAAACGTGTTTTCGTGAAGAAATCATGACAAACTAACATAAAATGAAGATTTCATTATAACTTGACATTCTGAGTTCATTTCATGAATCCTGCGCTTCCCCTACAAGAGTTCGACCTACCATTATAGGAAAACGTGTTTTCGTGAAGAAATCATGACAAACTAACACAAAATGAAGATTTCATTATAACTTGACATTCTGAGTTTATTTCATGAAACCTGCGCTTCCCCTACAAGAGTTTGACCTACCATTATAGGAAAACGTGTTTTCGTGAAGAAATCATGACAAACTAACACAAAATGAAGATTTCATTATAACTTGACATTCTGAGTTTATTTCATGAAACCTGCGCTTCCCCTACAAGAGTTCGACCTACCATTATAGGAAAACGTGTTTTCGTGAAGAAATCATGACAAACTAACATAAAATGAAGATTTCATTATAACTTGACATTCTGATTTCATTTCATGAATCCTGCGCTTCCCCTACAAGAGTTCGACCTACCATTATAGGAAAACGTGTTTTCGTGAAGAAATCATGACAAACTAACACAAAATGAAGATTTCATTATAACTTGACATTCTGAGTTTATTTCATGAAACCTGCGCTTCCCCTACAAGAGTTCGACCTACCATTATAGGAAAACGTGTTTTCGTGAAGAAATCATGACAAACTAACACAAAATGAAGATTTCATTATAACTTGACATTCTGAGTTTATTTCATGAAACCTGCGCTTCCCCTACAAGAGTTCGACCTACCATTATAGGAAAACGTGTTTTCGTGAAGAAATCATGACAAACTAACACAAAATGAAGATTTCATTATAACTTGACATTCTGAGTTGTTTTCATGAAACCTGCGCTTCCCCTATAAGAGTTCAACCTACCATTATAGGAAAACGTGTTTTCGTGAAGAAATCATGACAAACTAACACAAAATGAAGATTTCATTATAACTTGACATTCTGAGTTGTTTTCATGAAACCTGCGCTTCCCCTATAAGAGTTCAACCTACCATTATAGGAAAACGTGTTTTCGTGAAGAAATCATGACAAACTAACACAAAATGAAGATTTCATTATAACTTGACATTCTGAGTTGTTTTCATGAAACCTGCGCTTCCCCTATAAGAGTTCAACCTACCATTATAGGAAAACGTGTTTTCGTGAAGAAATCATGACAAACTAACACAAAATGAAGATTTCATTATAACTTGACATTCTGAGTTGTTTTCATGAAACCTGCGCTTCCCCTATAAGAGTTCAACCTACCATTATAGGAAAACGTGTTTTCGTGAAGAAATCATGACAAACTAACACAAAATGAAGATTTCATTATAACTTGACATTCTGAGTTGTTTTCATGATACCTGCGCTTCCCCTACAAGAGTTCGACCTACCATTATAGGAAAACGTGTTTTCGTGAAGAAATCATGACAAACTAACACAAAATGAAGATTTCATTATATCTTGACATTCTGAGTTGTTTTCATGAAACCTGCGCTTCCCCTATAAGAGTTCGATCTACCATTATAGGAAAACGTGTTTTTGTGAAGAAATCATGACAAACTAACACAAAATGAAGATTTCATTATAACTTGACATTCTGAGTTTATTTCATGAAACCTGCGCTTCCCCTACAAGAGTTCGACCTACCATTATAGGAAAACGTGTTTTCGTGAAGAAATCATGACAAACTAACACAAAATGAAGATTTCATTATAACTTGACATTCTGAGTTGTTTTCATGAAACCTGCGCTTCCCCTATAAGAGTTCGACCTACTATTATAGGATAACGTGTTTTCGTAAAGAAGTCATGACAAACTAACACAAAATGAAGATTTCATTATAACTTGACATTCTGAGTTGATTTCATGAAACCTGCGCTTCCCCTATAAGAGTTCGACCTAACATTATAGGAAAACGTGTTTTCGTGAAGAAATCATGACAAACTAACACAAAATGAAGATTTCATTATAACTTGACATTCTGAGCTCATTTCATGAAACCTGCGCTTCCCCTACAAGAGTTCGACCTACCATTATAGGAAAACGTGTTTTCGTGAAGAAATCATGACAAACTAACAAAAAATGAAGATTTCATTATAACTTGACATTCTGAGTTCATTTCATGAATCCTGCGCTTCCCCTACAAGAGTTCGACCTACCATTATAGGAAAACGTGTTTTCGTGAAGAAATCATGACAAACTAACACAAAATGAAGATTTCATTATAACTTGACATTCTGAGTTTATTTCATGAAACCTGCGCTTCCCCTACAAGAGTTCGACCTACCATTATAGGAAAACGTGTTTTCGTGAAGAAATCATGACAAACTAACACAAAATGAAGATTTCATTATAACTTGACATTCTGAGTTGTTTTCATGAAACCTGCGCTTCCCCTATAAGAGTTCAACCTACCATTATAGGAAAACGTGTTTTCGTGAAGAAATCATGACAAACTAACACAAAATGAAGATTTCATTATAACTTGACATTCTGAGTTGTTTTCATGAAACCTGCGCTTCCCCTACAAGAGTTCAACCTACCATTATAGGAAAACGTGTTTTCGTGAAGAAATCATGACAAACTAACACAAAATGAAGATTTCATTATAACTTGACATTCTGAGCTCATTTCATGAAACCTGCGCTTCCCCTACAAGAGTTCGACCTACCATTATAGGAAAACGTGTTTTCGTGAAGAAATCATGACAAACTAACACAAAATGAAGATTTCATTATAACTTGACATTCTGAGTTTATTTCATGAAACCTGCGCTTCCCCTACAAGAGTTCGACCTACCATTATAGGAAAACGTGTTTTCGTGAAGAAATCATGACAAACTAACACAAAATGAAGATTTCATTATAACTTGACATTCTGAGTTGTTTTCATGAAACCTGCGCTTCCCCTATAAGAGTTCGACCTACCATTATAGGAAAACGTGTTTTCGTGAAGAAATCATGACAAACTAACACAAAATGAAGATTTCATTATAACTTGACATTCTGAGTTGTTTTCATGAAACCTGCGCTTCCCCTATAAGAGTTCAACCTACCATTATAGGAAAACGTGTTTTCGTGAAGAAATCATGACAAACTAACACAAAATGAAGATTTCATTATAACTTGACATTCTGAGTTGTTTTCATGTAACCTGCGCTTCCCCTATAAGAGTTCAACCTACCATTATAGGAAAACGTGTTTTCGTGAAGAAATCATGACAAACTAACACAAAATGAAGATTTCATTATAACTTGACATTCTGAGCTCATTTCATGAAACCTGCGCTTCCCCTATAAGAGTTCGACCTACTATTATAGGAAAACGTGTTTTCGTAAAGAAATCATGACAAACTAACACAAAATGAAGATTTCATTATAACTTGACATTCTGAGTTGATTTCATGAAACCTGCGCTTCCCCTATAAGAGTTCGACCTAACATTATAGGAAAACGTGTTTTCGTGAAGAAATCATGACAAACTAACACAAAATGAAGATTTCATTATAACTTGACATTCTGAGCTCATTTCATGAAACCTGCGCTTCCCCTACAAGAGTTCGACCTACCATTATAGGAAAACGTGTTTTCGTGAAGAAATCATGACAAACTAACAAAAAATGAAGATTTCATTATAACTTGACATTCTGAGCTCATTTCATGAATCCTGCGCTTCCCCTACAAGAGTTCGACCTACCATTATAGGAAAACGTGTTTTCGTGAAGAAATCATGACAAACTAACACAAAATGAAGATTTCATTATAACTTGACATTCTGAGTTGTTTTCATGAAACCTGCGCTTCCCCTATAAGAGTTCAACCTACCATTATAGGAAAACGTGTTTTCATGAAGAAATCATGACAAACTAACACAAAATGAAGATTTCATTATAACTTGACATTCTGAGTTGTTTTCATGAAACCTGCGCTTCCCCTACAAGAGTTCAACCTACCATTATAGGAAAACGTGTTTTCGTGAAGAAATCATGACAAACTAACACAAAATGAAGATTTCATTATAACTTGACATTCTGAGCTCATTTCATGAAACCTGCGCTTCCCCTACAAGAGTTCGACCTACCATTATAGGAAAACGTGTTTTCGTGAGGAAATCATGACAAACTAACACGAAATGAAGATTTCATTATAACTTGACATTCTGAGTTTATTTCATGAAACCTGCGCTTCCCCTACAAGAGTTCGACCTACCATTATAGGAAAACGTGTTTTCGTGAAGAAATCATGACAAACTAACACAAAATGAAGATTTCATTATAACTTGACATTCTGAGTTTTTTTCATGAAACCTGCGCTTCCCCTACAAGAGTTCGACCTACCATTATAGGAAAACGTGTTTTCGTGAAGAAATCATGACAAACTAACACAAAATGAAGATTTCATTATAACTTGACATTCTGAGTTGTTTTCATGAAACCTGCGCTTCCCCTATAAGAGTTAAACCTACCATTATAGGAAAACGTGTTTTCGTGAAGAAATCATGACAAACTAACACAAAATGAAGATTTCATTATAACTTGACATTCTGAGTTGTTTTCATGAAACCTGCGCTTCCCCTATAAGAGTTAAACCTACCATTATAGGAAAACGTGTTTTCGTGAAGAAATCATGACAAACTAACACAAAATGAAGATTTCATTATAACTTGACATTCTGAGTTGTTTTCATGAAACCTGCGCTTACCCTATAAGAGTTAAACCTACCATTATAGGAAAACGTGTTTTCGTGAAGAAATCATGACAAACTAACACAAAATGAAGATTTCATTATAACTTGACATTCTGAGTTTATTTCATGAAACCTGCGCTTCCCCTACAAGAGTTCGACCTACCATTATAGGAAAACGTGTTTTCGTGAAGAAATCATGACAAACTAACACAAAATGAAGATTTCATTATAACTTGACATTCTGAGTTGTTTTCATGAAACCTGCGCTTCCCCTACAAGAGTTCAACCTACCATTATAGGAAAACGTGTTTTCGTGAAGAAATCATGACAAACTAACACAAAATGAAGATTTCATTATAACTTGACATTCTGAGTTGTTTTCATGAAACCTGCGCTTCCCCTATAATAGTTCAACCTACCGTTATAGGAAAACGTGTTTTCGTGAAGAAATCATGACAAACTAACACAAAATGAAGATTTCATTATAACTTGACATTCTGAGTTTATTTCATGATACCTGCGCTTCCCCTACAAGAGTTCAACCTACCGTTATAGGAAAACGTGTTTTCGTGAAGAAATCATGACAAACTAACACAAAATGAAGATTTCATTATAACTTGACATTCTGAGTTTATTTCATGATACCTGCGCTTCCCCTACAAGAGTTCAACCTACCATTATAGGAAAACGTGTTTTCGTGAAGAAATCATGACAAACTAACACAAAATGAAGATTTCATTATAACTTGACATTCTGAGTTGTTTTCATGAAACCTGCGCTTCCCCTACAAGAGTTCAACCTACCATTATAGGAAAACGTGTTTTCGTGAAGAAATCATGACAAACTAACACAAAATGAAGATTTCATTATATCTTGACATTCTGAGTTGTTTTCATGAAACCTGCGCTTCCCCTATAAGAGTTCGACCTACCATTATAGGAAAACGTGTTTTCGTGAAGAAATCATGACAAACTAACACAAAATGAAGATTTCATTATAACTTGACATTCTGAGTTGTTTTCATGAAACCTGCGCTTCCCCTATAAGAGTTCAACCTACCATTATAGGAAAACGTGTTTTCGTGAAGAAATCATGACAAACTAACACAAAATGAAGATTTCATTATAACTTGACATTCTGAGTTGTTTTCATGAAACCTGCGCTTCCCCTATAAGAGTTCAACCTACCATTATAGGAAAACGTGTTTTCGTGAAGAAATCATGACAAACTAACACAAAATGAACATTTCATTATAACTTGACATTCTGAGCTCATTTCATGAATCCTGCGCTTCCCCTACAAGAGTTCGACCTACCATTATAGGAAAACGTGTTTTCGTGAAGAAATCATGACAAACTAACACAAAATGAAGATTTCATTATAACTTGACATTCTGAGTTGTTTTCATGAAACCTGCGCTTCCCCTATAAGAGTTCAACCTACCATTATAGGAAAACGTGTTTTCATGAAGAAATCATGACAAACTAACACAAAATGAAGATTTCATTATAACTTGACATTCTGAGTTGTTTTCATGAAACCTGCGCTTCCCCTATAAGAGTTCAACCTACCATTATAGGAAAACGTGTTTTCGTGAAGAAATCATGACAAACTAACACAAAATGAAGATTTCATTATAACTTGACATTCTGAGTTGTTTTCATGAAACCTGCGCTTCCCCTATAAGAGTTCAACCTACCATTATAGGAAAACGTGTTTTCGTGAAGAAATCATGACAAACTAACACAAAATGAAGATTTCATTATAACTTGACATTCTGAGCTCATTTCATGAATCCTGCGCTTCCCCTACAAGAGTTCGACCTACCATTATAGGAAAACGTGTTTTCGTGAAGAAATCATGACAAACTAACACAAAATGAAGATTTCATTATAACTTGACATTCTGAGTTGTTTTCATGAAACCTGCGCTTCCCCTATAAGAGTTCAACCTACCATTATAGGAAAACGTGTTTTCATGAAGAAATCATGACAAACTAACACAAAATGAAGATTTCATTATAACTTGACATTCTGAGTTGTTTTCATGAAACCTGCGCTTCCCCTACAAGAGTTCAACCTACCATTATAGGAAAACGTGTTTTCGTGAAGAAATCATGACAAACTAACACAAAATGAAGATTTCATTATAACTTGACATTCTGAGCTCATTTCATGAAACCTGCGCTTCCCCTACAAGAGTTCGACCTACCATTATAGGAAAACGTGTTTTCGTGAGGAAATCATGACAAACTAACACGAAATGAAGATTTCATTATAACTTGACATTCTGAGTTTATTTCATGAAACCTGCGCTTCCCCTACAAGAGTTCGACCTACCATTATAGGAAAACGTGTTTTCGTGAAGAAATCATGACAAACTAACACAAAATGAAGATTTCATTATAACTTGACATTCTGAGTTTTTTTCATGAAACCTGCGCTTCCCCTACAAGAGTTCGACCTACCATTATAGGAAAACGTGTTTTCGTGAAGAAATCATGACAAACTAACACAAAATGAAGATTTCATTATAACTTGACATTCTGAGTTGTTTTCATGAAACCTGCGCTTCCCCTATAAGAGTTAAACCTACCATTATAGGAAAACGTGTTTTCGTGAAGAAATCATGACAAACTAACACAAAATGAAGATTTCATTATAACTTGACATTCTGAGTTGTTTTCATGAAACCTGCGCTTCCCCTATAAGAGTTAAACCTACCATTATAGGAAAACGTGTTTTCGTGAAGAAATCATGACAAACTAACACAAAATGAAGATTTCATTATAACTTGACATTCTGAGTTGTTTTCATGAAACCTGCGCTTACCCTATAAGAGTTAAACCTACCATTATAGGAAAACGTGTTTTCGTGAAGAAATCATGACAAACTAACACAAAATGAAGATTTCATTATAACTTGACATTCTGAGTTTATTTCATGAAACCTGCGCTTCCCCTACAAGAGTTCGACCTACCATTATAGGAAAACGTGTTTTCGTGAAGAAATCATGACAAACTAACACAAAATGAAGATTTCATTATAACTTGACATTCTGAGTTGTTTTCATGAAACCTGCGCTTCCCCTACAAGAGTTCAACCTACCATTATAGGAAAACGTGTTTTCGTGAAGAAATCATGACAAACTAACACAAAATGAAGATTTCATTATAACTTGACATTCTGAGTTGTTTTCATGAAACCTGCGCTTCCCCTATAATAGTTCAACCTACCGTTATAGGAAAACGTGTTTTCGTGAAGAAATCATGACAAACTAACACAAAATGAAGATTTCATTATATCTTGACATTCTGAGTTGTTTTCATGAAACCTGCGCTTCCCCTATAAGAGTTCGACCTACCATTATAGGAAAACGTGTTTTCGTGAAGAAATCATGACAAACTAACACAAAATGAAGATTTCATTATAACTTGACATTCTGAGTTGTTTTCATGAAACCTGCGCTTCCCCTATAAGAGTTCAACCTACCATTATAGGAAAACGTGTTTTCGTGAAGAAATCATGACAAACTAACACAAAATGAAGATTTCATTATAACTTGACATTCTGAGTTGTTTTCATGAAACCTGCGCTTCCCCTATAAGAGTTCAACCTACCATTATAGGAAAACGTGTTTTCGTGAAGAAATCATGACAAACTAACACAAAATGAACATTTCATTATAACTTGACATTCTGAGCTCATTTCATGAATCCTGCGCTTCCCCTACAAGAGTTCGACCTACCATTATAGGAAAACGTGTTTTCGTGAAGAAATCATGACAAACTAACACAAAATGAAGATTTCATTATAACTTGACATTCTGAGTTGTTTTCATGAAACCTGCGCTTCCCCTATAAGAGTTCAACCTACCATTATAGGAAAACGTGTTTTCATGAAGAAATCATGACAAACTAACACAAAATGAAGATTTCATTATAACTTGACATTCTGAGTTGTTTTCATGAAACCTGCGCTTCCCCTATAAGAGTTCAACCTACCATTATAGGAAAACGTGTTTTCGTGAAGAAATCATGACAAACTAACACAAAATGAAGATTTCATTATAACTTGACATTCTGAGTTGTTTTCATGAAACCTGCGCTTCCCCTATAAGAGTTCAACCTACCATTATAGGAAAACGTGTTTTCGTGAAGAAATCATGACAAACTAACACAAAATGAAGATTTCATTATAACTTGACATTCTGAGCTCATTTCATGAATCCTGCGCTTCCCCTACAAGAGTTCGACCTACCATTATAGGAAAACGTGTTTTCGTGAAGAAATCATGACAAACTAACACAAAATGAAGATTTCATTATAACTTGACATTCTGAGTTGTTTTCATGAAACCTGCGCTTCCCCTATAAGAGTTCAACCTACCATTATAGGAAAACGTGTTTTCATGAAGAAATCATGACAAACTAACACAAAATGAAGATTTCATTATAACTTGACATTCTGAGTTGTTTTCATGAAACCTGCGCTTCCCCTACAAGAGTTCAACCTACCATTATAGGAAAACGTGTTTTCGTGAAGAAATCATGACAAACTAACACAAAATGAAGATTTCATTATAACTTGACATTCTGAGCTCATTTCATGAAACCTGCGCTTCCCCTACAAGAGTTCGACCTACCATTATAGGAAAACGTGTTTTCGTGAGGAAATCATGACAAACTAACACGAAATGAAGATTTCATTATAACTTGACATTCTGAGTTTATTTCATGAAACCTGCGCTTCCCCTACAAGAGTTCGACCTACCATTATAGGAAAACGTGTTTTCGTGAAGAAATCATGACAAACTAACACAAAATGAAGATTTCATTATAACTTGACATTCTGAGTTTTTTTCATGAAACCTGCGCTTCCCCTACAAGAGTTCGACCTACCATTATAGGAAAACGTGTTTTCGTGAAGAAATCATGACAAACTAACACAAAATGAAGATTTCATTATAACTTGACATTCTGAGTTGTTTTCATGAAACCTGCGCTTCCCCTATAAGAGTTAAACCTACCATTATAGGAAAACGTGTTTTCGTGAAGAAATCATGACAAACTAACACAAAATGAAGATTTCATTATAACTTGACATTCTGAGTTGTTTTCATGAAACCTGCGCTTCCCCTATAAGAGTTAAACCTACCATTATAGGAAAACGTGTTTTCGTGAAGAAATCATGACAAACTAACACAAAATGAAGATTTCATTATAACTTGACATTCTGAGTTGTTTTCATGAAACCTGCGCTTACCCTATAAGAGTTAAACCTACCATTATAGGAAAACGTGTTTTCGTGAAGAAATCATGACAAACTAACACAAAATGAAGATTTCATTATAACTTGACATTCTGAGTTTATTTCATGAAACCTGTGCTTCCCCTACAAGAGTTCGACCTACCATTATAGGAAAACGTGTTTTCGTGAAGAAATCATGACAAACTAACACAAAATGAAGATTTCATTATAACTTGACATTCTGAGTTGTTTTCATGAAACCTGCGCTTCCCCTACAAGAGTTCAACCTACCATTATAGGAAAACGTGTTTTCGTGAAGAAATCATGACAAACTAACACAAAATGAAGATTTCATTATAACTTGACATTCTGAGTTGTTTTCATGAAACCTGCGCTTCCCCTATAATAGTTCAACCTACCGTTATAGGAAAACGTGTTTTCGTGAAGAAATCATGACAAACTAACACAAAATGAAGATTTCATTATAACTTGACATTCTGAGTTTATTTCATGATACCTGCGCTTCCCCTACAAGAGTTCAACCTACCATTATAGGAAAACGTGTTTTCGTGAAGAAATCATGACAAACTAACACAAAATGAAGATTTCATTATAACTTGACATTCTGAGTTGTTTTCATGAAACCTGCGCTTCCCCTACAAGAGTTCAACCTACCATTATAGGAAAACGTGTTTTCGTGAAGAAATCATGACAAACTAACACAAAATGAAGATT
Organism: Paramormyrops kingsleyae; assembly: GCF_048594095.1. Lineage (NCBI taxonomy): Eukaryota > Metazoa > Chordata > Actinopteri > Osteoglossiformes > Mormyridae > Paramormyrops > Paramormyrops kingsleyae. The sequence continues at coordinate 893,781 of NW_027325968.1, forward strand.
TCATTATAACTTGACATTCTGAGTTGTTTTCATGAAACCTGCGCTTCCCCTATAAGAGTTAAACCTACCATTATAGGAAAACGTGTTTTCGTGAAGAAATCATGACAAACTAACACAAAATGAAGATTTCATTATAACTTGACATTCTGAGTTGTTTTCATGAAACCTGCGCTTCCCCTATAAGAGTTAAACCTACCATTATAGGAAAACGTGTTTTCGTGAAGAAATCATGACAAACTAACACAAAATGAAGATTTCATTATAACTTGACATTCTGAGTTGTTTTCATGAAACCTGCGCTTACCCTATAAGAGTTAAACCTACCATTATAGGAAAACGTGTTTTCGTGAAGAAATCATGACAAACTAACACAAAATGAAGATTTCATTATAACTTGACATTCTGAGTTGTTTTCATGAAACCTGCGCTTACCCTATAAGAGTTAAACCTACCATTATAGGAAAACGTGTTTTCGTGAAGAAATCATGACAAACTAACACAAAATGAAGATTTCATTATAACTTGACATTCTGAGTTGTTTTCATGAAACCTGCGCTTCCCCTATAAGAGTTCAACCTACCATTATAGGAAAACGTGTTTTCGTGAAGAAATCATGACAAACTAACACAAAATGAAGATTTCATTATAACTTGACATTCTGAGTTGTTTTCATGAAACCTGCGCTTCCCCTATAAGAGTTCAACCTACCATTATAGGAAAACGTGTTTTCGTGAAGAAATCATGACAAACTAACACAAAATGAAGATTTCATTATAACTTGACATTCTGAGTTGTTTTCATGAAACCTGCGCTTCCCCTACAAGAGTTCAACCTACCATTATAGGAAAACGTGTTTTCGTGAAGAAATCATGACAAACTAACACAAAATGAAGATTTCATTATAACTTGACATTCTGAGTTGTTTTCATGAAACCTGCGCTTCCCCTATAAGAGTTCAACCTACCGTTATAGGAAAACGTGTTTTCGTGAAGAAATCATGACAAACTAACACAAAATGAAGATTTCATTATAACTTGACATTCTGAGTTGTTTTCATGAAACCTGCGCTTCCCCTACAAGAGTTCAACCTACCATTATAGGAAAACGTGTTTTCGTGAAGAAATCATGACAAACTAACACAAAATGAAGATTTCATTATAACTTGACATTCTGAGTTGTTTTCATGAAACCTGCGCTTCCCCTATAAGAGTTCGACCTACCATTATAGGAAAACGTGTTTTCGTGAAGAAATCATGACAAACTAACACAAAATGAAGATTTCATTATAACTTGACATTCTGAGTTGTTTTCATGAAACCTGCGCTTCCCCTACAAGAGTTCAACCTACCATTATAGGAAAACGTGTTTTCGTGAAGAAATCATGACAAACTAACACAAAATGAAGATTTCATTATAACTTGACATTCTGAGTTGTTTTCATGAAACCTGCGCTTCCCCTACAAGAGTTCGACCTACCATTATAGGAAAACGTGTTTTCGTGAAGAAATCATGACAAACTAACACAAAATGAAGATTTCATTATAACTTCACATTCTGAGTTGTTTTCATGAAACCTGCGCTTCCCCTATAAGAGTTAAACCTACCATTATAGGAAAACGTGTTTTCGTGAAGAAATCATGACAAACTAACACAAAATGAAGATTTCATTATAACTTGACATTCTGAGTTGTTTTCATGAAACCTGCGCTTCCCCTATAAGAGTTCAACCTACCATTATAGGAAAACGTGTTTTCGTGAAGAAATCATGACAAACTAACACAAAATGAAGATTTCATTATAACTTGACATTCTGAGTTGTTTTCATGAAACCTGCGCTTCCCCTACAAGAGTTCAACCTACCATTATAGGAAAACGTGTTTTCGTGAAGAAATCATGACAAACTAACACAAAATGAAGATTTCATTATAACGTGACATTCTGAGTTGTTTTCATGAAACCTGCGCTTCCCCTATAAGAGCTCAACCTACCATTATAGGAAAACGTGTTTTCGTGAAGAAATCAAGACAAACTAACACAAAATGAAGATTTCATTATAACTTGACATTCTGAGTTGTTTTCATGAAACCTGCGCTTCCCCTATAAGAGTTCAACCTACCATTATAGGAAAACGTGTTTTCGTGAAGAAATCATGACAAACTAACACAAAATGAAGATTTCATTATAACTTGACATTCTGAGTTGTTTTCATGAAACCTGCGCTTCCCCTATAAGAGTTCAACCTACCATTATAGGAAAACGTGTTTTCGTGAAGAAATCATGACAAACTAACACAAAATGAAGATTTCATTATAACTTGACATTCTGAGCTCATTTCATGAAACCTGCGCTTCCCCTATAAGAGTTCGACCTACTATTATAGGAAAACGTGTTTTCGTAAAGAAATCATGACAAACTAACACAAAATGAAGATTTCATTATAACTTGACATTCTGAGTTGATTTCATGAAACCTGCGCTTCCCCTATAAGAGTTCGACCTAACATTATAGGAAAACGTGTTTTCGTGAAGAAATCATGACAAACTAACACAAAATGAAGATTTCATTATAACTTGACATTCTGAGCTCATTTCATGAAACCTGCGCTTCCCCTACAAGAGTTCGACCTACCATTATAGGAAAACGTGTTTTCGTGAAGAAATCATGACAAACTAACATAAAATGAAGATTTCATTATAACTTGACATTCTGAGTTCATTTCATGAATCCTGCGCTTCCCCTACAAGAGTTCGACCTACCATTATAGGAAAACGTGTTTTCGTGAAGAAATCATGACAAACTAACACAAAATGAAGATTTCATTATAACTTGACATTCTGAGTTTATTTCATGAAACCTGCGCTTCCCCTACAAGAGTTTGACCTACCATTATAGGAAAACGTGTTTTCGTGAAGAAATCATGACAAACTAACACAAAATGAAGATTTCATTATAACTTGACATTCTGAGTTTATTTCATGAAACCTGCGCTTCCCCTACAAGAGTTCGACCTACCATTATAGGAAAACGTGTTTTCGTGAAGAAATCATGACAAACTAACATAAAATGAAGATTTCATTATAACTTGACATTCTGATTTCATTTCATGAATCCTGCGCTTCCCCTACAAGAGTTCGACCTACCATTATAGGAAAACGTGTTTTCGTGAAGAAATCATGACAAACTAACACAAAATGAAGATTTCATTATAACTTGACATTCTGAGTTTATTTCATGAAACCTGCGCTTCCCCTACAAGAGTTCGACCTACCATTATAGGAAAACGTGTTTTCGTGAAGAAATCATGACAAACTAACACAAAATGAAGATTTCATTATAACTTGACATTCTGAGTTTATTTCATGAAACCTGCGCTTCCCCTACAAGAGTTCGACCTACCATTATAGGAAAACGTGTTTTCGTGAAGAAATCATGACAAACTAACACAAAATGAAGATTTCATTATAACTTGACATTCTGAGTTGTTTTCATGAAACCTGCGCTTCCCCTATAAGAGTTCAACCTACCATTATAGGAAAACGTGTTTTCGTGAAGAAATCATGACAAACTAACACAAAATGAAGATTTCATTATAACTTGACATTCTGAGTTGTTTTCATGAAACCTGCGCTTCCCCTATAAGAGTTCAACCTACCATTATAGGAAAACGTGTTTTCGTGAAGAAATCATGACAAACTAACACAAAATGAAGATTTCATTATAACTTGACATTCTGAGTTGTTTTCATGAAACCTGCGCTTCCCCTATAAGAGTTCAACCTACCATTATAGGAAAACGTGTTTTCGTGAAGAAATCATGACAAACTAACACAAAATGAAGATTTCATTATAACTTGACATTCTGAGTTGTTTTCATGAAACCTGCGCTTCCCCTATAAGAGTTCAACCTACCATTATAGGAAAACGTGTTTTCGTGAAGAAATCATGACAAACTAACACAAAATGAAGATTTCATTATAACTTGACATTCTGAGTTGTTTTCATGATACCTGCGCTTCCCCTACAAGAGTTCGACCTACCATTATAGGAAAACGTGTTTTCGTGAAGAAATCATGACAAACTAACACAAAATGAAGATTTCATTATATCTTGACATTCTGAGTTGTTTTCATGAAACCTGCGCTTCCCCTATAAGAGTTCGATCTACCATTATAGGAAAACGTGTTTTCGTGAAGAAATCATGACAAACTAACACAAAATGAAGATTTCATTATAACTTGACATTCTGAGTTTATTTCATGAAACCTGCGCTTCCCCTACAAGAGTTCGACCTACCATTATAGGAAAACGTGTTTTCGTGAAGAAATCATGACAAACTAACACAAAATGAAGATTTCATTATAACTTGACATTCTGAGTTGTTTTCATGAAACCTGCGCTTCCCCTATAAGAGTTCGACCTACTATTATAGGATAACGTGTTTTCGTAAAGATGTCATGACAAACTAACACAAAATGAAGATTTCATTATAACTTGACATTCTGAGTTGATTTCATGAAACCTGCGCTTCCCCTATAAGAGTTCGACCTAACATTATAGGAAAACGTGTTTTCGTGAAGAAATCATGACAAACTAACACAAAATGAAGATTTCATTATAACTTGACATTCTGAGCTCATTTCATGAAACCTGCGCTTCCCCTACAAGAGTTCGATCTACCATTATAGGAAAACGTGTTTTCGTGAAGAAATCATGACAAACTAACAAAAAATGAAGATTTCATTATAACTTGACATTCTGAGTTCATTTCATGAATCCTGCGCTTCCCCTACAAGAGTTCGACCTACCATTATAGGAAAACGTGTTTTCGTGAAGAAATCATGACAAACTAACACAAAATGAAGATTTCATTATAACTTGACATTCTGAGTTTATTTCATGAAACCTGCGCTTCCCCTACAAGAGTTCGACCTACCATTATAGGAAAACGTGTTTTCGTGAAGAAATCATGACAAACTAACACAAAATGAAGATTTCATTATAACTTGACATTCTGAGTTGTTTTCATGAAACCTGCGCTTCCCCTATAAGAGTTCAACCTACCATTATAGGAAAACGTGTTTTCGTGAAGAAATCATGACAAACTAACACAAAATGAAGATTTCATTATAACTTGACATTCTGAGTTGTTTTCATGAAACCTGCGCTTCCCCTACAAGAGTTCAACCTACCATTATAGGAAAACGTGTTTTCGTGAAGAAATCATGACAAACTAACACAAAATGAAGATTTCATTATAACTTGACATTCTGAGCTCATTTCATGAAACCTGCGCTTCCCCTACAAGAGTTCGACCTACCATTATAGGAAAACGTGTTTTCGTGAAGAAATCATGACAAACTAACACAAAATGAAGATTTCATTATAACTTGACATTCTGAGTTTATTTCATGAAACCTGCGCTTCCCCTACAAGAGTTCGACCTACCATTATAGGAAAACGTGTTTTCGTGAAGAAATCATGACAAACTAACACAAAATGAAGATTTCATTATAACTTGACATTCTGAGTTGTTTTCATGAAACCTGCGCTTCCCCTATAAGAGTTCGACCTACCATTATAGGAAAACGTGTTTTCGTGAAGAAATCATGACAAACTAACACAAAATGAAGATTTCATTATAACTTGACATTCTGAGTTGTTTTCATGAAACCTGCGCTTCCCCTATAAGAGTTCAACCTACCATTATAGGAAAACGTGTTTTCGTGAAGAAATCATGACAAACTAACACAAAATGAAGATTTCATTATAACTTGACATTCTGAGTTGTTTTCATGTAACCTGCGCTTCCCCTATAAGAGTTCAACCTACCATTATAGGAAAACGTGTTTTCGTGAAGAAATCATGACAAACTAACACAAAATGAAGATTTCATTATAACTTGACATTCTGAGCTCATTTCATGAAACCTGCGCTTCCCCTATAAGAGTTCGACCTACTATTATAGGAAAACGTGTTTTCGTAAAGAAATCATGACAAACTAACACAAAATGAAGATTTCATTATAACTTGACATTCTGAGTTGATTTCATGAAACCTGCGCTTCCCCTATAAGAGTTCGACCTAACATTATAGGAAAACGTGTTTTCGTGAAGAAATCATGACAAACTAACACAAAATGAAGATTTCATTATAACTTGACATTCTGAGCTCATTTCATGAAACCTGCGCTTCCCCTACAAGAGTTCGACCTACCATTATAGGAAAACGTGTTTTCGTGAAGAAATCATGACAAACTAACAAAAAATGAAGATTTCATTATAACTTGACATTCTGAGTTCATTTCATGAATCCTGCGCTTCCCCTACAAGAGTTCGACCTACCATTATAGGAAAACGTGTTTTCGTGAAGAAATCATGACAAACTAACACAAAATGAAGATTTCATTATAACTTGACATTCTGAGTTTATTTCATGAAACCTGCGCTTCCCCTACAAGAGTTCGACCTACCATTATAGGAAAACGTGTTTTCGTGAAGAAATCATGACAAACTAACACAAAATGAAGATTTCATTATAACTTGACATTCTGAGTTGTTTTCATGAAACCTGTGCTTCTCCTATAAGAGTTCGACCTACCATTATAGGAAAACGTGTTTTCGTGAAGAAATCATGACAAACTAACACAAAATGAAGATTTCATTGTAACTTGACATTCTGAGTTGTTTTCATGAAACCTGCGCTTCCCCTATAAGAGTTTAACCTACCATTATAGGAAAACGTGTTTTCGTGAAGAAATCATGACAAACTAACACAAAATGAAGATTTCATTATAACTTGACATTCTGAGTTGTTTTCATGAAACCTGCGCTTCCCCTATAAGAGTTCAACCTACCATTATAGGAAAACGTGTTTTCATGAAGAAATCATGACAAACTAACACAAAATGAAGATTTCATTATAACTTGACATTCTGAGTTGTTTTCATGAAACCTGCGCTTCCCCTATAAGAGTTCAACCTACCATTATAGGAAAACGTGTTTTCGTGAAGAAATCATGACAAACTAACACAAAATGAAGATTTCATTATAACTTGACATTCTGAGTTGTTTTCATGAAACCTGCGCTTCCCCTACAAGAGTTCAACCTACCATTATAGGAAAACGTGTTTTCGTAAAGAAATCATGACAAACTAACACAAAATGAAGATTTCATTATAACTTGACATTCTGAGCTCATTTCATGAAACCTGCGCTTCCCCTACAAGAGTTCGACCTACCATTATAGGAAAACGTGTTTTCGTGAAGAAATCATGACAAACTAACACAAAATGAAGATTTCATTATAACTTGACATTCTGAGTTTATTTCATGAAACCTGCGCTTCCCCTACAAGAGTTCGACCTACCATTATAGGAAAACGTGTTTTCGTGAAGAAATCATGACAAACTAACACAAAATGAAGATTTCATTATAACTTGACATTCTGAGCTCATTTCATGAAACCTGCGCTTCCCCTATAAGAGTTCGACCTACCATTATAGGAAAACGTGTTTTCGTGAAGAAATCATGACAAACTAACACAAAATGAAGATTTCATTATAACTTGACATTCTGAGTTTATTTCATGAAACCTGCGCTTCCCCTACAAGAGTTCGACCTACCATTATAGGAAAACGTGTTTTCGTGAAGAAATCATGACAAACTAACACAAAATGAAGATTTCATTATAACTTGACATTCTGAGTTGTTTTCATGAAACCTGCGCTTCTCCTATAAGAGTTAAACCTACCATTATAGGAAAACGTGTTTTCGTGAAGAAATCATGACAAACTAACACAAAATGAAGATTTCATTATAACTTGACATTCTGAGTTGTTTTCATGAAACCTGCGCTTCCCCTATAAGAGTTCAACCTACCATTATAGGAAAACGTGTTTTCGTGAAGAAATCATGACAAACTAACACAAAATGAAGATTTCATTATAACTTGACATTCTGAGTTGTTTTCATGAAACCTGCGCTTCCCCTATAAGAGTTCAACCTACCATTATAGGAAAACGTGTTTTCGTGAAGAAATCATGACAAACTAACACAAAATGAAGATTTCATTATAACTTGACATTCTGAGCTCATTTCATGATACCTGCGCTTCCCCTACAAGAGTTCAACCTACCATTATAGGAAAACGTGTTTTCGTGAAGAAATCATGACAAACTAACACAAAATGAAGATTTCATTACAACTTGACATTCTGAGTTTATTTCATGAAACCTGCGCTTCCCCTACAAGAGTTCAACCTACCATTATAGGAAAACGTGTTTTCGTGAAGAAATCATGACAAACTAACACAAAATGAAGATTTCATTATAACTTGACATTCTGAGTTGTTTTCATGAAACCTGCGCTTCCCCTACAAGAGTTCGACCTACCATTATAGGAAAACGTGTTTTCGTGAAGAAATCATGACAAACTAACACAAAATGAAGATTTCATTATAACTTGACATTCTGAGTTTATTTCATGAAACCTGCGCTTCCCCTACAAGAGTTCGACCTACCATTATAGGAAAACGTGTTTTCGTGAAGAAATCATGACAAACTAACACAAAATGAAGATTTCATTATAACTTGACATTCTGAGCTCATTTCATGAATCCTGCGCTTCCCCTACAAGAGTTCGACCTACCATTATAGGAAAACGTGTTTTCGTGAAGAAATCATGACAAACTAACACAAAATGAAGATTTCATTATAACTTGACATTCTGAGTTGTTTTCATGAAACCTGCGCTTCCCCTATAAGAGTTCAACCTACCATTATAGGAAAACGTGTTTTCATGAAGAAATCATGACAAACTAACACAAAATGAAGATTTCATTATAACTTGACATTCTGAGTTGTTTTCATGAAACCTGCGCTTCCCCTACAAGAGTTCAACCTACCATTATAGGAAAACGTGTTTTCGTGAAGAAATCATGACAAACTAACACAAAATGAAGATTTCATTATAACTTGACATTCTGAGCTCATTTCATGAAACCTGCGCTTCCCCTACAAGAGTTCGACCTACCATTATAGGAAAACGTGTTTTCGTGAGGAAATCATGACAAACTAACACGAAATGAAGATTTCATTATAACTTGACATTCTGAGTTTATTTCATGAAACCTGCGCTTCCCCTACAAGAGTTCGACCTACCATTATAGGAAAACGTGTTTTCGTAAAGAAATCATGACAAACTAACACAAAATGAAGATTTCATTATAACTTGACATTCTGAGTTTATTTCATGAAACCTGCGCTTCCCCTACAAGAGTTCGACCTACCATTATAGGAAAACGTGTTTTCGTGAAGAAATCATGACAAACTAACACAAAATGAAGATTTCATTATAACTTGACATTCTGAGTTGTTTTCATGAAACCTGCGCTTCCCCTATAAGAGTTAAACCTACCATTATAGGAAAACGTGTTTTCGTGAAGAAATCATGACAAACTAACACAAAATGAAGATTTCATTATAACTTGACATTCTGAGTTGTTTTCATGAAACCTGCGCTTCCCCTATAAGAGTTAAACCTACCATTATAGGAAAACGTGTTTTCGTGAAGAAATCATGACAAACTAACACAAAATGAAGATTTCATTATAACTTGACATTCTGAGTTGTTTTCATGAAACCTGCGCTTACCCTATAAGAGTTAAACCTACCATTATAGGAAAACGTGTTTTCGTGAAGAAATCATGACAAACTAACACAAAATGAAGATTTCATTATAACTTGACATTCTGAGTTGTTTTCATGAAACCTGCGCTTCCCCTATAAGAGTTCAACCTACCATTATAGGAAAACGTGTTTTCGTGAAGAAATCATGACAAACTAACACAAAATGAAGATTTCATTATAACTTGACATTCTGAGTTGTTTTCATGAAACCTGCGCTTCCCCTATAAGAGTTCAACCTACCATTATAGGAAAACGTGTTTTCGTGAAGAAATCATGACAAACTAACACAAAATGAAGATTTCATTATAACTTGACATTCTGAGTTGTTTTCATGAAACCTGCGCTTCCCCTACAAGAGTTCAACCTACCATTATAGGAAAACGTGTTTTCGTGAAGAAATCATGACAAACTAACACAAAATGAAGATTTCATTATAACTTGACATTCTGAGTTGTTTTCATGAAACCTGCGCTTCCCCTATAAGAGTTCAACCTACCGTTATAGGAAAACGTGTTTTCGTGAAGAAATCATGACAAACTAACACAAAATGAAGATTTCATTATAACTTGACATTCTGAGTTTATTTCATGATACCTGCGCTTCCCCTACAAGAGTTCAACCTACCATTATAGGAAAACGTGTTTTCGTGAAGAAATCATGACAAACTAACACAAAATGAAGATTTCATTATAACTTGACATTCTGAGTTGTTTTCATGAAACCTGCGCTTCCCCTACAAGAGTTCAACCTACCATTATAGGAAAACGTCTTTTCGTGAAGAAATCATGACAAACTAACACAAAATGAAGATTTCATTATAACTTGACATTCTGAGTTGTTTTCATGAAACCTGCGCTTCCCCTATAAGAGTTCGACCTACCATTATAGGAAAACGTGTTTTCGTGAAGAAATCATGACAAACTAACACAAAATGAAGATTTCATTATAACTTGACATTCTGAGTTGTTTTCATGAAACCTGCGCTTCCCCTACAAGAGTTCAACCTACCATTATAGGAAAACGTGTTTTCGTGAAGAAATCATGACAAACTAACACAAAATGAAGATTTCATTATAACTTGACATTCTGAGTTGTTTTCATGAAACCTGCGCTTCCCCTACAAGAGTTCGACCTACCATTATAGGAAAACGTGTTTTCGTGAAGAAATCATGACAAACTAACACAAAATGAAGATTTCATTATAACTTGACATTCTGAGTTGTTTTCATGAAACCTGCGCTTCCCCTATAAGAGTTAAACCTACCATTATAGGAAAACGTGTTTTCGTGAAGAAATCATGACAAACTAACACAAAATGAAGATTTCATTATAACTTGACATTCTGAGTTGTTTTCATGAAACCTGCGCTTCCCCTATAAGAGTTCAACCTACCATTATAGGAAAACGTGTTTTCGTGAAGAAATCATGACAAACTAACACAAAATGAAGATTTCATTATAACTTGACATTCTGAGTTGTTTTCATGAAACCTGCGCTTCCCCTACAAGAGTTCAACCTACCATTATAGGAAAACGTGTTTTCGTGAAGAAATCATGACAAACTAACACAAAATGAAGATTTCATTATAACTTGACATTCTGAGTTGTTTTCATGAAACCTGCGCTTCCCCTACAAGAGTTCAACCTACCATTATAGGAAAACGTGTTTTCGTAAAGAAATCATGACAAACTAACACAAAATGAAGATTTCATTATAACGTGACATTCTGAGTTGTTTTCATGAAACCTGCGCTTCCCCTATAAGAGCTCAACCTACCATTATAGGAAAACGTGTTTTCGTGAAGAAATCATGACAAACTAACACAAAATGAAGATTTCATTATAACTTGACATTCTGAGTTGTTTTCATGAAACCTGCGCTTCCCCTATAAGAGTTCAACCTACCATTATAGGAAAACGTGTTTTCGTGAAGAAATCATGACAAACTAACACAAAATGAAGATTTCATTATAACTTGACATTCTGAGTTGTTTTCATGAAACCTGCGCTTCCCCTATAAGAGTTCAACCTACCATTATAGGAAAACGTGTTTTCGTGAAGAAATCATGACAAACTAACACAAAATGAAGATTTCATTATAACTTGACATTCTGAGCTCATTTCATGAAACCTGCGCTTCCCCTATAAGAGTTCGACCTACTATTATAGGAAAACGTGTTTTCGTAAAGAAATCATGACAAACTAACACAAAATGAAGATTTCATTATAACTTGACATTCTGAGTTGATTTCATGAAACCTGCGCTTCCCCTATAAGAGTTCGACCTAACATTATAGGAAAACGTGTTTTCGTGAAGAAATCATGACAAACTAACACAAAATGAAGATTTCATTATAACTTGACATTCTGAGCTCATTTCATGAAACCTGCGCTTCCCCTACAAGAGTTCGACCTACCATTATAGGAAAACGTGTTTTCGTGAAGAAATCATGACAAACTAACATAAAATGAAGATTTCATTATAACTTGACATTCTGAGTTCATTTCATGAATCCTGCGCTTCCCCTACAAGAGTTCGACCTACCATTATAGGAAAACGTGTTTTCGTGAAGAAATCATGACAAACTAACACAAAATGAAGATTTCATTATAACTTGACATTCTGAGTTTATTTCATGAAACCTGCGCTTCCCCTACAAGAGTTTGACCTACCATTATAGGAAAACGTGTTTTCGTGAAGAAATCATGACAAACTAACACAAAATGAAGATTTCATTATAACTTGACATTCTGAGTTTATTTCATGAAACCTGCGCTTCCCCTACAAGAGTTCGACCTACCATTATAGGAAAACGTGTTTTCGTGAAGAAATCATGACAAACTAACATAAAATGAAGATTTCATTATAACTTGACATTCTGATTTCATTTCATGAATCCTGCGCTTCCCCTACAAGAGTTCGACCTACCATTATAGGAAAACGTGTTTTCGTGAAGAAATCATGACAAACTAACACAAAATGAAGATTTCATTATAACTTGACATTCTGAGTTTATTTCATGAAACCTGCGCTTCCCCTACAAGAGTTCGACCTACCATTATAGGAAAACGTGTTTTCGTGAAGAAATCATGACAAACTAACACAAAATGAAGATTTCATTATAACTTGACATTCTGAGTTTATTTCATGAAACCTGCGCTTCCCCTACAAGAGTTCGACCTACCATTATAGGAAAACGTGTTTTCGTGAAGAAATCATGACAAACTAACACAAAATGAAGATTTCATTATAACTTGACATTCTGAGTTGTTTTCATGAAACCTGCGCTTCCCCTATAAGAGTTCAACCTACCATTATAGGAAAACGTGTTTTCATGAAGAAATCATGACAAACTAACACAAAATGAAGATTTCATTATAACTTGACATTCTGAGTTGTTTTCATGAAACCTGCGCTTCCCCTATAAGAGTTCAACCTACCATTATAGGAAAACGTGTTTTCGTGAAGAAATCATGACAAACTAACACAAAATGAAGATTTCATTATAACTTGACATTCTGAGTTGTTTTCATGAAACCTGCGCTTCCCCTATAAGAGTTCAACCTACCATTATAGGAAAACGTGTTTTCGTGAAGAAATCATGACAAACTAACACAAAATGAAGATTTCATTATAACTTGACATTCTGAGCTCATTTCATGAATCCTGCGCTTCCCCTACAAGAGTTCGACCTACCATTATAGGAAAACGTGTTTTCGTGAAGAAATCATGACAAACTAACACAAAATGAAGATTTCATTATAACTTGACATTCTGAGTTGTTTTCATGAAACCTGCGCTTCCCCTATAAGAGTTCAACCTACCATTATAGGAAAACGTGTTTTCATGAAGAAATCATGACAAACTAACACAAAATGAAGATTTCATTATAACTTGACATTCTGAGTTGTTTTCATGAAACCTGCGCTTCCCCTACAAGAGTTCAACCTACCATTATAGGAAAACGTGTTTTCGTGAAGAAATCATGACAAACTAACACAAAATGAAGATTTCATTATAACTTGACATTCTGAGCTCATTTCATGAAACCTGCGCTTCCCCTACAAGAGTTCGACCTACCATTATAGGAAAACGTGTTTTCGTGAGGAAATCATGACAAACTAACACGAAATGAAGATTTCATTATAACTTGACATTCTGAGTTTATTTCATGAAACCTGCGCTTCCCCTACAAGAGTTCGACCTACCATTATAGGAAAACGTGTTTTCGTGAAGAAATCATGACAAACTAACACAAAATGAAGATTTCATTATAACTTGACATTCTGAGTTTTTTTCATGAAACCTGCGCTTCCCCTACAAGAGTTCGACCTACCATTATAGGAAAACGTGTTTTCGTGAAGAAATCATGACAAACTAACACAAAATGAAGATTTCATTATAACTTGACATTCTGAGTTGTTTTCATGAAACCTGCGCTTCCCCTATAAGAGTTAAACCTACCATTATAGGAAAACGTGTTTTCGTGAAGAAATCATGACAAACTAACACAAAATGAAGATTTCATTATAACTTGACATTCTGAGTTGTTTTCATGAAACCTGCGCTTCCCCTATAAGAGTTAAACCTACCATTATAGGAAAACGTGTTTTCGTGAAGAAATCATGACAAACTAACACAAAATGAAGATTTCATTATAACTTGACATTCTGAGTTGTTTTCATGAAACCTGCGCTTACCCTATAAGAGTTAAACCTACCATTATAGGAAAACGTGTTTTCGTGAAGAAATCATGACAAACTAACACAAAATGAAGATTTCATTATAACTTGACATTCTGAGTTTATTTCATGAAACCTGCGCTTCCCCTACAAGAGTTCGACCTACCATTATAGGAAAACGTGTTTTCGTGAAGAAATCATGACAAACTAACACAAAATGAAGATTTCATTATAACTTGACATTCTGAGTTGTTTTCATGAAACCTGCGCTTCCCCTACAAGAGTTCAACCTACCATTATAGGAAAACGTGTTTTCGTGAAGAAATCATGACAAACTAACACAAAATGAAGATTTCATTATAACTTGACATTCTGAGTTGTTTTCATGAAACCTGCGCTTCCCCTATAATAGTTCAACCTACCGTTATAGGAAAACGTGTTTTCGTGAAGAAATCATGACAAACTAACACAAAATGAAGATTTCATTATAACTTGACATTCTGAGTTTATTTCATGATACCTGCGCTTCCCCTACAAGAGTTCAACCTACCATTATAGGAAAACGTGTTTTCGTGAAGAAATCATGACAAACTAACACAAAATGAAGATTTCATTATAACTTGACATTCTGAGCTCATTTCATGAAACCTGCGCTTCCCCTACAAGAGTTCGACCTACCATTATAGGAAAACGTGTTTTCGTGAAGAAATCATGACAAACTAACAAAAAATGAAGATTTCATTATAACTTGACATTCTGAGCTCATTTCATGAATCCTGCGCTTCCCCTACAAGAGTTCGACCTACCATTATAGGAAAACGTGTTTTCGTGAAGAAATCATGACAAACTAACACAAAATGAAGATTTCATTATAACTTGACATTCTGAGTTGTTTTCATGAAACCTGCGCTTCCCCTATAAGAGTTCAACCTACCATTATAGGAAAACGTGTTTTCATGAAGAAATCATGACAAACTAACACAAAATGAAGATTTCATTATAACTTGACATTCTGAGTTGTTTTCATGAAACCTGCGCTTCCCCTACAAGAGTTCAACCTACCATTATAGGAAAACGTGTTTTCGTGAAGAAATCATGACAAACTAACACAAAATGAAGATTTCATTATAACTTGACATTCTGAGCTCATTTCATGAAACCTGCGCTTCCCCTACAAGAGTTCGACCTACCATTATAGGAAAACGTGTTTTCGTGAGGAAATCATGACAAACTAACACGAAATGAAGATTTCATTATAACTTGACATTCTGAGTTTATTTCATGAAACCTGCGCTTCCCCTACAAGAGTTCGACCTACCATTATAGGAAAACGTGTTTTCGTGAAGAAATCATGACAAACTAACACAAAATGAAGATTTCATTATAACTTGACATTCTGAGTTTTTTTCATGAAACCTGCGCTTCCCCTACAAGAGTTCGACCTACCATTATAGGAAAACGTGTTTTCGTGAAGAAATCATGACAAACTAACACAAAATGAAGATTTCATTATAACTTGACATTCTGAGTTGTTTTCATGAAACCTGCGCTTCCCCTATAAGAGTTAAACCTACCATTATAGGAAAACGTGTTTTCGTGAAGAAATCATGACAAACTAACACAAAATGAAGATTTCATTATAACTTGACATTCTGAGTTGTTTTCATGAAACCTGCGCTTCCCCTATAAGAGTTAAACCTACCATTATAGGAAAACGTGTTTTCGTGAAGAAATCATGACAAACTAACACAAAATGAAGATTTCATTATAACTTGACATTCTGAGTTGTTTTCATGAAACCTGCGCTTACCCTATAAGAGTTAAACCTACCATTATAGGAAAACGTGTTTTCGTGAAGAAATCATGACAAACTAACACAAAATGAAGATTTCATTATAACTTGACATTCTGAGTTTATTTCATGAAACCTGCGCTTCCCCTACAAGAGTTCGACCTACCATTATAGGAAAACGTGTTTTCGTGAAGAAATCATGACAAACTAACACAAAATGAAGATTTCATTATAACTTGACATTCTGAGTTGTTTTCATGAAACCTGCGCTTCCCCTACAAGAGTTCAACCTACCATTATAGGAAAACGTGTTTTCGTGAAGAAATCATGACAAACTAACACAAAATGAAGATTTCATTATAACTTGACATTCTGAGTTGTTTTCATGAAACCTGCGCTTCCCCTATAATAGTTCAACCTACCGTTATAGGAAAACGTGTTTTCGTGAAGAAATCATGACAAACTAACACAAAATGAAGATTTCATTATAACTTGACATTCTGAGTTGTTTTCATGAAACCTGCGCTTCCCCTATAAGAGTTAAACCTACCATTATAGGAAAACGTGTTTTCGTGAAGAAATCATGACAAACTAACACAAAATGAAGATTTCATTATAACTTGACATTCTGAGTTGTTTTCATGAAACCTGCGCTTCCCCTATAAGAGTTAAACCTACCATTATAGGAAAACGTGTTTTCGTGAAGAAATCATGACAAACTAACACAAAATGAAGATTTCATTATAACTTGACATTCTGAGTTGTTTTCATGAAACCTGCGCTTACCCTATAAGAGTTAAACCTACCATTATAGGAAAACGTGTTTTCGTGAAGAAATCATGACAAACTAACACAAAATGAAGATTTCATTATAACTTGACATTCTGAGTTTATTTCATGAAACCTGCGCTTCCCCTACAAGAGTTCGACCTACCATTATAGGAAAACGTGTTTTCGTGAAGAAATCATGACAAACTAACACAAAATGAAGATTTCATTATAACTTGACATTCTGAGTTGTTTTCATGAAACCTGCGCTTCCCCTACAAGAGTTCAACCTACCATTATAGGAAAACGTGTTTTCGTGAAGAAATCATGACAAACTAACACAAAATGAAGATTTCATTATAACTTGACATTCTGAGTTGTTTTCATGAAACCTGCGCTTCCCCTATAATAGTTCAACCTACCGTTATAGGAAAACGTGTTTTCGTGAAGAAATCATGACAAACTAACACAAAATGAAGATTTCATTATAACTTGACATTCTGAGTTTATTTCATGATACCTGCGCTTCCCCTACAAGAGTTCAACCTACCATTATAGGAAAACGTGTTTTCGTGAAGAAATCATGACAAACTAACACAAAATGAAGATTTCATTATAACTTGACATTCTGAGTTGTTTTCATGAAATCTGCGCTTCCCCTACAAGAGTTCGACCTACCATTATAGGAAAACGTGTTTTCGTGAAGAAATCATGACAAACTAACACAAAATGAAGATTTCATTATAACTTGACATTCTGAGTTGTTTTCATGAAACCTGCGCTTCCCCTATAAGAGTTCAACCTACCATTATAGGAAAACGTGTTTTCGTGAAGAAATCATGACAAACTAACACAAAATGAAGATTTCATTATAACTTGACATTCTGAGTTGTTTTCATGAAACCTGCGCTTCCCCTATAAGAGTTCAACCTACCATTATAGGAAAACGTGTTTTCGTGAAGAAATCATGACAAACTAACACAAAATGAAGATTTCATTATAACTTGACATTCTGAGTTGTTTTCATGAAACCTGCGCTTCCCCTATAAGAGTTCAACCTACCATTATAGGAAAACGTGTTTTCGTGAAGAAATCATGACAAACTAACACAAAATGAAGATTTCATTATAACTTGACATTCTGAGTTGTTTTCATGATACCTGCGCTTCCCCTACAAGAGTTCGACCTACCATTATAGGAAAACGTGTTTTCGTGAAGAAATCATGACAAACTAACACAAAATGAAGATTTCATTATATCTTGACATTCTGAGTTGTTTTCATGAAACCTGCGCTTCCCCTATAAGAGTTCGATCTACCATTATAGGAAAACGTGTTTTCGTGAAGAAATCATGACAAACTAACACAAAATGAAGATTTCATTATAACTTGACATTCTGAGTTTATTTCATGAAACCTGCGCTTCCCCTACAAGAGTTCGACCTACCATTATAGGAAAACGTGTTTTCGTGAAGAAATCATGACAAACTAACACAAAATGAAGATTTCATTATAACTTGACATTCTGAGTTGTTTTCATGAAACCTGCGCTTCCCCTATAAGAGTTCGACCTACTATTATAGGATAACGTGTTTTCGTAAAGAAGTCATGACAAACTAACACAAAATGAAGATTTCATTATAACTTGACATTCTGAGTTGATTTCATGAAACCTGCGCTTCCCCTATAAGAGTTCGACCTAACATTATAGGAAAACGTGTTTTCGTGAAGAAATCATGACAAACTAACACAAAATGAAGATTTCATTATAACTTGACATTCTGAGCTCATTTCATGAAACCTGCGCTTCCCCTACAAGAGTTCGACCTACCATTATAGGAAAACGTGTTTTCGTGAAGAAATCATGACAAACTAACAAAAAATGAAGATTTCATTATAACTTGACATTCTGAGTTCATTTCATGAATCCTGCGCTTCCCCTACAAGAGTTCGACCTACCATTATAGGAAAACGTGTTTTCGTGAAGAAATCATGACAAACTAACACAAAATGAAGATTTCATTATAACTTGACATTCTGAGTTTATTTCATGAAACCTGCGCTTCCCCTACAAGAGTTCGACCTACCATTATAGGAAAACGTGTTTTCGTGAAGAAATCATGACAAACTAACACAAAATGAAGATTTCATTATAACTTGACATTCTGAGTTGTTTTCATGAAACCTGCGCTTCCCCTATAAGAGTTCAACCTACCATTATAGGAAAACGTGTTTTCGTGAAGAAATCATGACAAACTAACACAAAATGAAGATTTCATTATAACTTGACATTCTGAGTTGTTTTCATGAAACCTGCGCTTCCCCTACAAGAGTTCAACCTACCATTATAGGAAAACGTGTTTTCGTGAAGAAATCATGACAAACTAACACAAAATGAAGATTTCATTATAACTTGACATTCTGAGCTCATTTCATGAAACCTGCGCTTCCCCTACAAGAGTTCGACCTACCATTATAGGAAAACGTGTTTTCGTGAAGAAATCATGACAAACTAACACAAAATGAAGATTTCATTATAACTTGACATTCTGAGTTTATTTCATGAAACCTGCGCTTCCCCTACAAGAGTTCGACCTACCATTATAGGAAAACGTGTTTTCGTGAAGAAATCATGACAAACTAACACAAAATGAAGATTTCATTATAACTTGACATTCTGAGTTGTTTTCATGAAACCTGCGCTTCCCCTATAAGAGTTCGACCTACCATTATAGGAAAACGTGTTTTCGTGAAGAAATCATGACAAACTAACACAAAATGAAGATTTCATTATAACTTGACATTCTGAGTTGTTTTCATGAAACCTGCGCTTCCCCTATAAGAGTTCAACCTACCATTATAGGAAAACGTGTTTTCGTGAAGAAATCATGACAAACTAACACAAAATGAAGATTTCATTATAACTTGACATTCTGAGTTGTTTTCATGTAACCTGCGCTTCCCCTATAAGAGTTCAACCTACCATTATAGGAAAACGTGTTTTCGTGAAGAAATCATGACAAACTAACACAAAATGAAGATTTCATTATAACTTGACATTCTGAGCTCATTTCATGAAACCTGCGCTTCCCCTATAAGAGTTCGACCTACTATTATAGGAAAACGTGTTTTCGTAAAGAAATCATGACAAACTAACACAAAATGAAGATTTCATTATAACTTGACATTCTGAGTTGATTTCATGAAACCTGCGCTTCCCCTATAAGAGTTCGACCTAACATTATAGGAAAACGTGTTTTCGTGAAGAAATCATGACAAACTAACACAAAATGAAGATTTCATTATAACTTGACATTCTGAGCTCATTTCATGAAACCTGCGCTTCCCCTACAAGAGTTCGACCTACCATTATAGGAAAACGTGTTTTCGTGAAGAAATCATGACAAACTAACAAAAAATGAAGATTTCATTATAACTTGACATTCTGAGCTCATTTCATGAATCCTGCGCTTCCCCTACAAGAGTTCGACCTACCATTATAGGAAAACGTGTTTTCGTGAAGAAATCATGACAAACTAACACAAAATGAAGATTTCATTATAACTTGACATTCTGAGTTGTTTTCATGAAACCTGCGCTTCCCCTATAAGAGTTCAACCTACCATTATAGGAAAACGTGTTTTCATGAAGAAATCATGACAAACTAACACAAAATGAAGATTTCATTATAACTTGACATTCTGAGTTGTTTTCATGAAACCTGCGCTTCCCCTACAAGAGTTCAACCTACCATTATAGGAAAACGTGTTTTCGTGAAGAAATCATGACAAACTAACACAAAATGAAGATTTCATTATAACTTGACATTCTGAGCTCATTTCATGAAACCTGCGCTTCCCCTACAAGAGTTCGACCTACCATTATAGGAAAACGTGTTTTCGTGAGGAAATCATGACAAACTAACACGAAATGAAGATTTCATTATAACTTGACATTCTGAGTTTATTTCATGAAACCTGCGCTTCCCCTACAAGAGTTCGACCTACCATTATAGGAAAACGTGTTTTCGTGAAGAAATCATGACAAACTAACACAAAATGAAGATTTCATTATAACTTGACATTCTGAGTTTTTTTCATGAAACCTGCGCTTCCCCTACAAGAGTTCGACCTACCATTATAGGAAAACGTGTTTTCGTGAAGAAATCATGACAAACTAACACAAAATGAAGATTTCATTATAACTTGACATTCTGAGTTGTTTTCATGAAACCTGCGCTTCCCCTATAAGAGTTAAACCTACCATTATAGGAAAACGTGTTTTCGTGAAGAAATCATGACAAACTAACACAAAATGAAGATTTCATTATAACTTGACATTCTGAGTTGTTTTCATGAAACCTGCGCTTCCCCTATAAGAGTTAAACCTACCATTATAGGAAAACGTGTTTTCGTGAAGAAATCATGACAAACTAACACAAAATGAAGATTTCATTATAACTTGACATTCTGAGTTGTTTTCATGAAACCTGCGCTTACCCTATAAGAGTTAAACCTACCATTATAGGAAAACGTGTTTTCGTGAAGAAATCATGACAAACTAACACAAAATGAAGATTTCATTATAACTTGACATTCTGAGTTTATTTCATGAAACCTGCGCTTCCCCTACAAGAGTTCGACCTACCATTATAGGAAAACGTGTTTTCGTGAAGAAATCATGACAAACTAACACAAAATGAAGATTTCATTATAACTTGACATTCTGAGTTGTTTTCATGAAACCTGCGCTTCCCCTACAAGAGTTCAACCTACCATTATAGGAAAACGTGTTTTCGTGAAGAAATCATGACAAACTAACACAAAATGAAGATTTCATTATAACTTGACATTCTGAGTTGTTTTCATGAAACCTGCGCTTCCCCTATAATAGTTCAACCTACCGTTATAGGAAAACGTGTTTTCGTGAAGAAATCATGACAAACTAACACAAAATGAAGATTTCATTATAACTTGACATTCTGAGTTTATTTCATGATACCTGCGCTTCCCCTACAAGAGTTCAACCTACCATTATAGGAAAACGTGTTTTCGTGAAGAAATCATGACAAACTAACACAAAATGAAGATTTCATTATAACTTGACATTCTGAGTTGTTTTCATGAAACCTGCGCTTCCCCTATAAGAGTTCAACCTACCATTATAGGAAAACGTGTTTTCGTGAAGAAATCATGACAAACTAACACAAAATGAAGATTTCATTATAACTTGACATTCTGAGTTGTTTTCATGAAACCTGCGCTTCCCCTATAAGAGTTCAACCTACCATTATAGGAAAACGTGTTTTCGTGAAGAAATCATGACAAACTAACACAAAATGAACATTTCATTATAACTTGACATTCTGAGCTCATTTCATGAATCCTGCGCTTCCCCTACAAGAGTTCGACCTACCATTATAGGAAAACGTGTTTTCGTGAAGAAATCATGACAAACTAACACAAAATGAAGATTTCATTATAACTTGACATTCTGAGTTGTTTTCATGAAACCTGCGCTTCCCCTATAAGAGTTCAACCTACCATTATAGGAAAACGTGTTTTCATGAAGAAATCATGACAAACTAACACAAAATGAAGATTTCATTATAACTTGACATTCTGAGTTGTTTTCATGAAACCTGCGCTTCCCCTATAAGAGTTCAACCTACCATTATAGGAAAACGTGTTTTCGTGAAGAAATCATGACAAACTAACACAAAATGAAGATTTCATTATAACTTGACATTCTGAGTTGTTTTCATGAAACCTGCGCTTCCCCTATAAGAGTTCAACCTACCATTATAGGAAAACGTGTTTTCGTGAAGAAATCATGACAAACTAACACAAAATGAAGATTTCATTATAACTTGACATTCTGAGCTCATTTCATGAATCCTGCGCTTCCCCTACAAGAGTTCGACCTACCATTATAGGAAAACGTGTTTTCGTGAAGAAATCATGACAAACTAACACAAAATGAAGATTTCATTATAACTTGACATTCTGAGTTGTTTTCATGAAACCTGCGCTTCCCCTATAAGAGTTCAACCTACCATTATAGGAAAACGTGTTTTCATGAAGAAATCATGACAAACTAACACAAAATGAAGATTTCATTATAACTTGACATTCTGAGTTGTTTTCATGAAACCTGCGCTTCCCCTACAAGAGTTCAACCTACCATTATAGGAAAACGTGTTTTCGTGAAGAAATCATGACAAACTAACACAAAATGAAGATTTCATTATAACTTGACATTCTGAGCTCATTTCATGAAACCTGCGCTTCCCCTACAAGAGTTCGACCTACCATTATAGGAAAACGTGTTTTCGTGAGGAAATCATGACAAACTAACACGAAATGAAGATTTCATTATAACTTGACATTCTGAGTTTATTTCATGAAACCTGCGCTTCCCCTACAAGAGTTCGACCTACCATTATAGGAAAACGTGTTTTCGTGAAGAAATCATGACAAACTAACACGAAATGAAGATTTCATTATAACTTGACATTCTGAGTTTTTTTCATGAAACCTGCGCTTCCCCTACAAGAGTTCGACCTACCATTATAGGAAAACGTGTTTTCGTGAAGAAATCATGACAAACTAACACAAAATGAAGATTTCATTATAACTTGACATTCTGAGTTGTTTTCATGAAACCTGCGCTTCCCCTATAAGAGTTAAACCTACCATTATAGGAAAACGTGTTTTCGTGAAGAAATCATGACAAACTAACACAAAATGAAGATTTCATTATAACTTGACATTCTGAGTTGTTTTCATGAAACCTGCGCTTCCCCTATAAGAGTTAAACCTACCATTATAGGAAAACGTGTTTTCGTGAAGAAATCATGACAAACTAACACAAAATGAAGATTTCATTATAACTTGACATTCTGAGTTGTTTTCATGAAACCTGCGCTTACCCTATAAGAGTTAAACCTACCATTATAGGAAAACGTGTTTTCGTGAAGAAATCATGACAAACTAACACAAAATGAAGATTTCATTATAACTTGACATTCTGAGTTTATTTCATGAAACCTGCGCTTCCCCTACAAGAGTTCGACCTACCATTATAGGAAAACGTGTTTTCGTGAAGAAATCATGACAAACTAACACAAAATGAAGATTTCATTATAACTTGACATTCTGAGTTGTTTTCATGAAACCTGCGCTTCCCCTACAAGAGTTCAACCTACCATTATAGGAAAACGTGTTTTCGTGAAGAAATCATGACAAACTAACACAAAATGAAGATTTCATTATAACTTGACATTCTGAGTTGTTTTCATGAAACCTGCGCTTCCCCTATAATAGTTCAACCTACCGTTATAGGAAAACGTGTTTTCGTGAAGAAATCATGACAAACTAACACAAAATGAAGATTTCATTATAACTTGACATTCTGAGTTTATTTCATGATACCTGCGCTTCCCCTACAAGAGTTCAACCTACCATTATAGGAAAACGTGTTTTCGTGAAGAAATCATGACAAACTAACACAAAATGAAGATTTCATTATAACTTGACATTCTGAGTTGTTTTCATGAAACCTGCGCTTCCCCTACAAGAGTTCAACCTACCATTATAGGAAAACGTGTTTTCGTGAAGAAATCATGACAAACTAACACAAAATGAAGATTTCATTATAACTTGACATTCTGAGTTGTTTTCATGAAACCTGCGCTTCCCCTATAAGAGTTAAACCTACCATTATAGGAAAACGTGTTTTCGTGAAGAAATCATGACAAACTAACACAAAATGAAGATTTCATTATAACTTGACATTCTGAGTTGTTTTCATGAAACCTGCGCTTCCCCTATAAGAGTTAAACCTACCATTATAGGAAAACGTGTTTTCGTGAAGAAATCATGACAAACTAACACAAAATGAAGATTTCATTATAACTTGACATTCTGAGTTGTTTTCATGAAACCTGCGCTTACCCTATAAGAGTTAAACCTACCATTATAGGAAAACGTGTTTTCGTGAAGAAATCATGACAAACTAACACAAAATGAAGATTTCATTATAACTTGACATTCTGAGTTGTTTTCATGAAACCTGCGCTTACCCTATAAGAGTTAAACCTACCATTATAGGAAAACGTGTTTTCGTGAAGAAATCATGACAAACTAACACAAAATGAAGATTTCATTATAACTTGACATTCTGAGTTGTTTTCATGAAACCTGCGCTTCCCCTATAAGAGTTCAACCTACCATTATAGGAAAACGTGTTTTCGTGAAGAAATCATGACAAACTAACACAAAATGAAGATTTCATTATAACTTGACATTCTGAGTTGTTTTCATGAAACCTGCGCTTCCCCTATAAGAGTTCAACCTACCATTATAGGAAAACGTGTTTTCGTGAAGAAATCATGACAAACTAACACAAAATGAAGATTTCATTATAACTTGACATTCTGAGTTGTTTTCATGAAACCTGCGCTTCCCCTACAAGAGTTCAACCTACCATTATAGGAAAACGTGTTTTCGTGAAGAAATCATGACAAACTAACACAAAATGAAGATTTCATTATAACTTGACATTCTGAGTTGTTTTCATGAAACCTGCGCTTCCCCTATAAGAGTTCAACCTACCGTTATAGGAAAACGTGTTTTCGTGAAGAAATCATGACAAACTAACACAAAATGAAGATTTCATTATAACTTGACATTCTGAGTTGTTTTCATGAAACCTGCGCTTCCCCTACAAGAGTTCAACCTACCATTATAGGAAAACGTGTTTTCGTGAAGAAATCATGACAAACTAACACAAAATGAAGATTTCATTATAACTTGACATTCTGAGTTGTTTTCATGAAACCTGCGCTTCCCCTATAAGAGTTCGACCTACCATTATAGGAAAACGTGTTTTCGTGAAGAAATCATGACAAACTAACACAAAATGAAGATTTCATTATAACTTGACATTCTGAGTTGTTTTCATGAAACCTGCGCTTCCCCTACAAGAGTTCAACCTACCATTATAGGAAAACGTGTTTTCGTGAAGAAATCATGACAAACTAACACAAAATGAAGATTTCATTATAACTTGACATTCTGAGTTGTTTTCATGAAACCTGCGCTTCCCCTACAAGAGTTCGACCTACCATTATAGGAAAACGTGTTTTCGTGAAGAAATCATGACAAACTAACACAAAATGAAGATTTCATTATAACTTGACATTCTGAGTTGTTTTCATGAAACCTGCGCTTCCCCTATAAGAGTTAAACCTACCATTATAGGAAAACGTGTTTTCGTGAAGAAATCATGACAAACTAACACAAAATGAAGATTTCATTATAACTTGACATTCTGAGTTGTTTTCATGAAACCTGCGCTTCCCCTATAAGAGTTCAACCTACCATTATAGGAAAACGTGTTTTCGTGAAGAAATCATGACAAACTAACACAAAATGAAGATTTCATTATAACTTGACATTCTGAGTTGTTTTCATGAAACCTGCGCTTCCCCTACAAGAGTTCAACCTACCATTATAGGAAAACGTGTTTTCGTGAAGAAATCATGACAAACTAACACAAAATGAAGATTTCATTATAACTTGACATTCTGAGTTGTTTTCATGAAACCTGCGCTTACCCTATAAGAGTTAAACCTACCATTATAGGAAAACGTGTTTTCGTGAAGAAATCATGACAAACTAACACAAAATGAAGATTTCATTATAACTTGACATTCTGAGTTGTTTTCATGAAACCTGCGCTTCCCCTATAAGAGTTCAACCTACCATTATAGGAAAACGTGTTTTCGTGAAGAAATCATGACAAACTAACACAAAATGAAGATTTCATTATAACTTGACATTCTGAGTTGTTTTCATGAAACCTGCGCTTCCCCTATAAGAGTTCAACCTACCATTATAGGAAAACGTGTTTTCGTGAAGAAATCATGACAAACTAACACAAAATGAAGATTTCATTATAACTTGACATTCTGAGTTGTTTTCATGAAACCTGCGCTTCCCCTACAAGAGTTCAACCTACCATTATAGGAAAACGTGTTTTCGTGAAGAAATCATGACAAACTAACACAAAATGAAGATTTCATTATAACTTGACATTCTGAGTTGTTTTCATGAAACCTGCGCTTCCCCTATAAGAGTTCAACCTACCGTTATAGGAAAACGTGTTTTCGTGAAGAAATCATGACAAACTAACACAAAATGAAGATTTCATTATAACTTGACATTCTGAGTTTATTTCATGATACCTGCGCTTCCCCTACAAGAGTTCAACCTACCATTATAGGAAAACGTGTTTTCGTGAAGAAATCATGACAAACTAACACAAAATGAAGATTTCATTATAACTTGACATTCTGAGTTGTTTTCATGAAACCTGCGCTTCCCCTACAAGAGTTCAACCTACCATTATAGGAAAACGTGTTTTCGTGAAGAAATCATGACAAACTAACACAAAATGAAGATTTCATTATAACTTGACATTCTGAGTTGTTTTCATGAAACCTGCGCTTCCCCTATAAGAGTTCGACCTACCATTATAGGAAAACGTGTTTTCGTGAAGAAATCATGACAAACTAACACAAAATGAAGATTTCATTATAACTTGACATTCTGAGTTGTTTTCATGAAACCTGCGCTTCCCCTACAAGAGTTCGACCTACCATTATAGGAAAACGTGTTTTCGTGAAGAAATCATGACAAACTAACACAAAATGAAGATTTCATTATAACTTGACATTCTGAGTTGTTTTCATGAAACCTGCGCTTCCCCTACAAGAGTTCGACCTACCATTATAGGAAAACGTGTTTTCGTGAAGAAATCATGACAAACTAACACAAAATGAAGATTTCATTATAACTTGACATTCTGAGTTGTTTTCATGAAACCTGCGCTTCCCCTATAAGAGTTAAACCTACCATTATAGGAAAACGTGTTTTCGTGAAGAAATCATGACAAACTAACACAAAATGAAGATTTCATTATAACTTGACATTCTGAGTTGTTTTCATGAAACCTGCGCTTCCCCTATAAGAGTTCAACCTACCATTATAGGAAAACGTGTTTTCGTGAAGAAATCATGACAAACTAACACAAAATGAAGATTTCATTATAACTTGACATTCTGAGTTGTTTTCATGAAACCTGCGCTTCCCCTACAAGAGTTCAACCTACCATTATAGGAAAACGTGTTTTCGTGAAGAAATCATGACAAACTAACACAAAATGAAGATTTCATTATAACTTGACATTCTGAGTTGTTTTCATGAAACCTGCGCTTCCCCTACAAGAGTTCAACCTACCATTATAGGAAAACGTGTTTTCGTAAAGAAATCATGACAAACTAACACAAAATGAAGATTTCATTATAACGTGACATTCTGAGTTGTTTTCATGAAACCTGCGCTTCCCCTATAAGAGCTCAACCTACCATTATAGGAAAACGTGTTTTCGTGAAGAAATCATGACAAACTAACACAAAATGAAGATTTCATTATAACTTGACATTCTGAGTTGTTTTCATGAAACCTGCGCTTCCCCTATAAGAGTTCAACCTACCATTATAGGAAAACGTGTTTTCGTGAAGAAATCATGACAAACTAACACAAAATGAAGATTTCATTATAACTTGACATTCTGAGTTGTTTTCATGAAACCTGCGCTTCCCCTATAAGAGTTCAACCTACCATTATAGGAAAACGTGTTTTCGTGAAGAAATCATGACAAACTAACACAAAATGAAGATTTCATTATAACTTGACATTCTGAGCTCATTTCATGAAACCTGCGCTTCCCCTATAAGAGTTCGACCTACTATTATAGGAAAACGTGTTTTCGTAAAGAAATCATGACAAACTAACACAAAATGAAGATTTCATTATAACTTGACATTCTGAGTTGATTTCATGAAACCTGCGCTTCCCCTATAAGAGTTCGACCTAACATTATAGGAAAACGTGTTTTCGTGAAGAAATCATGACAAACTAACACAAAATGAAGATTTCATTATAACTTGACATTCTGAGCTCATTTCATGAAACCTGCGCTTCCCCTACAAGAGTTCGACCTACCATTATAGGAAAACGTGTTTTCGTGAAGAAATCATGACAAACTAACATAAAATGAAGATTTCATTATAACTTGACATTCTGAGTTCATTTCATGAATCCTGCGCTTCCCCTACAAGAGTTCGACCTACCATTATAGGAAAACGTGTTTTCGTGAAGAAATCATGACAAACTAACACAAAATGAAGATTTCATTATAACTTGACATTCTGAGTTTATTTCATGAAACCTGCGCTTCCCCTACAAGAGTTTGACCTACCATTATAGGAAAACGTGTTTTCGTGAAGAAATCATGACAAACTAACACAAAATGAAGATTTCATTATAACTTGACATTCTGAGTTTATTTCATGAAACCTGCGCTTCCCCTACAAGAGTTCGACCTACCATTATAGGAAAACGTGTTTTCGTGAAGAAATCATGACAAACTAACACAAAATGAAGATTTCATTATAACTTGACATTCTGATTTCATTTCATGAATCCTGCGCTTCCCCTACAAGAGTTCGACCTACCATTATAGGAAAACGTGTTTTCGTGAAGAAATCATGACAAACTAACACAAAATGAAGATTTCATTATAACTTGACATTCTGAGTTTATTTCATGAAACCTGCGCTTCCCCTACAAGAGTTCGACCTACCATTATAGGAAAACGTGTTTTCGTGAAGAAATCATGACAAACTAACACAAAATGAAGATTTCATTATAACTTGACATTCTGAGTTTATTTCATGAAACCTGCGCTTCCCC
Organism: Paramormyrops kingsleyae; assembly: GCF_048594095.1. Classification (NCBI taxonomy): domain Eukaryota; kingdom Metazoa; phylum Chordata; class Actinopteri; order Osteoglossiformes; family Mormyridae; genus Paramormyrops; species Paramormyrops kingsleyae. The sequence continues at coordinate 923,527 of NW_027325968.1, forward strand.
TACAAGAGTTCGACCTACCATTATAGGAAAACGTGTTTTCGTGAAGAAATCATGACAAACTAACACAAAATGAAGATTTCATTATAACTTGACATTCTGAGTTGTTTTCATGAAACCTGCGCTTCCCCTATAAGAGTTCAACCTACCATTATAGGAAAACGTGTTTTCATGAAGAAATCATGACAAACTAACACAAAATGAAGATTTCATTATAACTTGACATTCTGAGTTGTTTTCATGAAACCTGCGCTTCCCCTATAAGAGTTCAACCTACCATTATAGGAAAACGTGTTTTCGTGAAGAAATCATGACAAACTAACACAAAATGAAGATTTCATTATAACTTGACATTCTGAGTTGTTTTCATGAAACCTGCGCTTCCCCTATAAGAGTTCAACCTACCATTATAGGAAAACGTGTTTTCGTGAAGAAATCATGACAAACTAACACAAAATGAAGATTTCATTATAACTTGACATTCTGAGCTCATTTCATGAATCCTGCGCTTCCCCTACAAGAGTTCGACCTACCATTATAGGAAAACGTGTTTTCGTGAAGAAATCATGACAAACTAACACAAAATGAAGATTTCATTATAACTTGACATTCTGAGTTGTTTTCATGAAACCTGCGCTTCCCCTATAAGAGTTCAACCTACCATTATAGGAAAACGTGTTTTCATGAAGAAATCATGACAAACTAACACAAAATGAAGATTTCATTATAACTTGACATTCTGAGTTGTTTTCATGAAACCTGCGCTTCCCCTACAAGAGTTCAACCTACCATTATAGGAAAACGTGTTTTCGTGAAGAAATCATGACAAACTAACACAAAATGAAGATTTCATTATAACTTGACATTCTGAGCTCATTTCATGAAACCTGCGCTTCCCCTACAAGAGTTCGACCTACCATTATAGGAAAACGTGTTTTCGTGAGGAAATCATGACAAACTAACACGAAATGAAGATTTCATTATAACTTGACATTCTGAGTTTATTTCATGAAACCTGCGCTTCCCCTACAAGAGTTCGACCTACCATTATAGGAAAACGTGTTTTCGTGAAGAAATCATGACAAACTAACACAAAATGAAGATTTCATTATAACTTGACATTCTGAGTTTTTTTCATGAAACCTGCGCTTCCCCTACAAGAGTTCGACCTACCATTATAGGAAAACGTGTTTTCGTGAAGAAATCATGACAAACTAACACAAAATGAAGATTTCATTATAACTTGACATTCTGAGTTGTTTTCATGAAACCTGCGCTTCCCCTATAAGAGTTAAACCTACCATTATAGGAAAACGTGTTTTCGTGAAGAAATCATGACAAACTAACACAAAATGAAGATTTCATTATAACTTGACATTCTGAGTTGTTTTCATGAAACCTGCGCTTCCCCTATAAGAGTTAAACCTACCATTATAGGAAAACGTGTTTTCGTGAAGAAATCATGACAAACTAACACAAAATGAAGATTTCATTATAACTTGACATTCTGAGTTGTTTTCATGAAACCTGCGCTTACCCTATAAGAGTTAAACCTACCATTATAGGAAAACGTGTTTTCGTGAAGAAATCATGACAAACTAACACAAAATGAAGATTTCATTATAACTTGACATTCTGAGTTTATTTCATGAAACCTGCGCTTCCCCTACAAGAGTTCGACCTACCATTATAGGAAAACGTGTTTTCGTGAAGAAATCATGACAAACTAACACAAAATGAAGATTTCATTATAACTTGACATTCTGAGTTGTTTTCATGAAACCTGCGCTTCCCCTACAAGAGTTCAACCTACCATTATAGGAAAACGTGTTTTCGTGAAGAAATCATGACAAACTAACACAAAATGAAGATTTCATTATAACTTGACATTCTGAGTTGTTTTCATGAAACCTGCGCTTCCCCTATAATAGTTCAACCTACCGTTATAGGAAAACGTGTTTTCGTGAAGAAATCATGACAAACTAACACAAAATGAAGATTTCATTATAACTTGACATTCTGAGTTTATTTCATGATACCTGCGCTTCCCCTACAAGAGTTCAACCTACCATTATAGGAAAACGTGTTTTCGTGAAGAAATCATGACAAACTAACACAAAATGAAGATTTCATTATAACTTGACATTCTGAGTTGTTTTCATGAAACCTGCGCTTCCCCTACAAGAGTTCGACCTACCATTATAGGAAAACGTGTTTTCGTGAAGAAATCATGACAAACTAACACAAAATGAAGATTTCATTATAACTTGACATTCTGAGTTGTTTTCATGAAACCTGCGCTTCCCCTATAAGAGTTCAACCTACCATTATAGGAAAACGTGTTTTCGTGAAGAAATCATGACAAACTAACACAAAATGAAGATTTCATTATAACTTGACATTCTGAGTTGTTTTCATGAAACCTGCGCTTCCCCTATAAGAGTTCAACCTACCATTATAGGAAAACGTGTTTTCGTGAAGAAATCATGACAAACTAACACAAAATGAAGATTTCATTATAACTTGACATTCTGAGTTGTTTTCATGAAACCTGCGCTTCCCCTATAAGAGTTCAACCTACCATTATAGGAAAACGTGTTTTCGTGAAGAAATCATGACAAACTAACACAAAATGAAGATTTCATTATAACTTGACATTCTGAGTTGTTTTCATGATACCTGCGCTTCCCCTACAAGAGTTCGACCTACCATTATAGGAAAACGTGTTTTCGTGAAGAAATCATGACAAACTAACACAAAATGAAGATTTCATTATATCTTGACATTCTGAGTTGTTTTCATGAAACCTGCGCTTCCCCTATAAGAGTTCGATCTACCATTATAGGAAAACGTGTTTTCGTGAAGAAATCATGACAAACTAACACAAAATGAAGATTTCATTATAACTTGACATTCTGAGTTTATTTCATGAAACCTGCGCTTCCCCTACAAGAGTTCGACCTACCATTATAGGAAAACGTGTTTTCGTGAAGAAATCATGACAAACTAACACAAAATGAAGATTTCATTATAACTTGACATTCTGAGTTGTTTTCATGAAACCTGCGCTTCCCCTATAAGAGTTCGACCTACTATTATAGGATAACGTGTTTTCGTAAAGAAGTCATGACAAACTAACACAAAATGAAGATTTCATTATAACTTGACATTCTGAGTTGATTTCATGAAACCTGCGCTTCCCCTATAAGAGTTCGACCTAACATTATAGGAAAACGTGTTTTCGTGAAGAAATCATGACAAACTAACACAAAATGAAGATTTCATTATAACTTGACATTCTGAGCTCATTTCATGAAACCTGCGCTTCCCCTACAAGAGTTCGACCTACCATTATAGGAAAACGTGTTTTCGTGAAGAAATCATGACAAACTAACAAAAAATGAAGATTTCATTATAACTTGACATTCTGAGTTCATTTCATGAATCCTGCGCTTCCCCTACAAGAGTTCGACCTACCATTATAGGAAAACGTGTTTTCGTGAAGAAATCATGACAAACTAACACAAAATGAAGATTTCATTATAACTTGACATTCTGAGTTTATTTCATGAAACCTGCGCTTCCCCTACAAGAGTTCGACCTACCATTATAGGAAAACGTGTTTTCGTGAAGAAATCATGACAAACTAACACAAAATGAAGATTTCATTATAACTTGACATTCTGAGTTGTTTTCATGAAACCTGCGCTTCCCCTATAAGAGTTCAACCTACCATTATAGGAAAACGTGTTTTCGTGAAGAAATCATGACAAACTAACACAAAATGAAGATTTCATTATAACTTGACATTCTGAGTTGTTTTCATGAAACCTGCGCTTCCCCTACAAGAGTTCAACCTACCATTATAGGAAAACGTGTTTTCGTGAAGAAATCATGACAAACTAACACAAAATGAAGATTTCATTATAACTTGACATTCTGAGCTCATTTCATGAAACCTGCGCTTCCCCTACAAGAGTTCGACCTACCATTATAGGAAAACGTGTTTTCGTGAAGAAATCATGACAAACTAACACAAAATGAAGATTTCATTATAACTTGACATTCTGAGTTTATTTCATGAAACCTGCGCTTCCCCTACAAGAGTTCGACCTACCATTATAGGAAAACGTGTTTTCGTGAAGAAATCATGACAAACTAACACAAAATGAAGATTTCATTATAACTTGACATTCTGAGTTGTTTTCATGAAACCTGCGCTTCCCCTATAAGAGTTCGACCTACCATTATAGGAAAACGTGTTTTCGTGAAGAAATCATGACAAACTAACACAAAATGAAGATTTCATTATAACTTGACATTCTGAGTTGTTTTCATGAAACCTGCGCTTCCCCTATAAGAGTTCAACCTACCATTATAGGAAAACGTGTTTTCGTGAAGAAATCATGACAAACTAACACAAAATGAAGATTTCATTATAACTTGACATTCTGAGTTGTTTTCATGTAACCTGCGCTTCCCCTATAAGAGTTCAACCTACCATTATAGGAAAACGTGTTTTCGTGAAGAAATCATGACAAACTAACACAAAATGAAGATTTCATTATAACTTGACATTCTGAGCTCATTTCATGAAACCTGCGCTTCCCCTATAAGAGTTCGACCTACTATTATAGGAAAACGTGTTTTCGTAAAGAAATCATGACAAACTAACACAAAATGAAGATTTCATTATAACTTGACATTCTGAGTTGATTTCATGAAACCTGCGCTTCCCCTATAAGAGTTCGACCTAACATTATAGGAAAACGTGTTTTCGTGAAGAAATCATGACAAACTAACACAAAATGAAGATTTCATTATAACTTGACATTCTGAGCTCATTTCATGAAACCTGCGCTTCCCCTACAAGAGTTCGACCTACCATTATAGGAAAACGTGTTTTCGTGAAGAAATCATGACAAACTAACAAAAAATGAAGATTTCATTATAACTTGACATTCTGAGCTCATTTCATGAATCCTGCGCTTCCCCTACAAGAGTTCGACCTACCATTATAGGAAAACGTGTTTTCGTGAAGAAATCATGACAAACTAACACAAAATGAAGATTTCATTATAACTTGACATTCTGAGTTGTTTTCATGAAACCTGCGCTTCCCCTATAAGAGTTCAACCTACCATTATAGGAAAACGTGTTTTCATGAAGAAATCATGACAAACTAACACAAAATGAAGATTTCATTATAACTTGACATTCTGAGTTGTTTTCATGAAACCTGCGCTTCCCCTACAAGAGTTCAACCTACCATTATAGGAAAACGTGTTTTCGTGAAGAAATCATGACAAACTAACACAAAATGAAGATTTCATTATAACTTGACATTCTGAGCTCATTTCATGAAACCTGCGCTTCCCCTACAAGAGTTCGACCTACCATTATAGGAAAACGTGTTTTCGTGAGGAAATCATGACAAACTAACACGAAATGAAGATTTCATTATAACTTGACATTCTGAGTTTATTTCATGAAACCTGCGCTTCCCCTACAAGAGTTCGACCTACCATTATAGGAAAACGTGTTTTCGTGAAGAAATCATGACAAACTAACACAAAATGAAGATTTCATTATAACTTGACATTCTGAGTTTTTTTCATGAAACCTGCGCTTCCCCTACAAGAGTTCGACCTACCATTATAGGAAAACGTGTTTTCGTGAAGAAATCATGACAAACTAACACAAAATGAAGATTTCATTATAACTTGACATTCTGAGTTGTTTTCATGAAACCTGCGCTTCCCCTATAAGAGTTAAACCTACCATTATAGGAAAACGTGTTTTCGTGAAGAAATCATGACAAACTAACACAAAATGAAGATTTCATTATAACTTGACATTCTGAGTTGTTTTCATGAAACCTGCGCTTCCCCTATAAGAGTTAAACCTACCATTATAGGAAAACGTGTTTTCGTGAAGAAATCATGACAAACTAACACAAAATGAAGATTTCATTATAACTTGACATTCTGAGTTGTTTTCATGAAACCTGCGCTTACCCTATAAGAGTTAAACCTACCATTATAGGAAAACGTGTTTTCGTGAAGAAATCATGACAAACTAACACAAAATGAAGATTTCATTATAACTTGACATTCTGAGTTTATTTCATGAAACCTGCGCTTCCCCTACAAGAGTTCGACCTACCATTATAGGAAAACGTGTTTTCGTGAAGAAATCATGACAAACTAACACAAAATGAAGATTTCATTATAACTTGACATTCTGAGTTGTTTTCATGAAACCTGCGCTTCCCCTACAAGAGTTCAACCTACCATTATAGGAAAACGTGTTTTCGTGAAGAAATCATGACAAACTAACACAAAATGAAGATTTCATTATAACTTGACATTCTGAGTTGTTTTCATGAAACCTGCGCTTCCCCTATAATAGTTCAACCTACCGTTATAGGAAAACGTGTTTTCGTGAAGAAATCATGACAAACTAACACAAAATGAAGATTTCATTATAACTTGACATTCTGAGTTTATTTCATGATACCTGCGCTTCCCCTACAAGAGTTCAACCTACCATTATAGGAAAACGTGTTTTCGTGAAGAAATCATGACAAACTAACACAAAATGAAGATTTCATTATAACTTGACATTCTGAGTTGTTTTCATGAAACCTGCGCTTCCCCTATAAGAGTTCAACCTACCATTATAGGAAAACGTGTTTTCGTGAAGAAATCATGACAAACTAACACAAAATGAAGATTTCATTATAACTTGACATTCTGAGTTGTTTTCATGAAACCTGCGCTTCCCCTATAAGAGTTCAACCTACCATTATAGGAAAACGTGTTTTCGTGAAGAAATCATGACAAACTAACACAAAATGAACATTTCATTATAACTTGACATTCTGAGCTCATTTCATGAATCCTGCGCTTCCCCTACAAGAGTTCGACCTACCATTATAGGAAAACGTGTTTTCGTGAAGAAATCATGACAAACTAACACAAAATGAAGATTTCATTATAACTTGACATTCTGAGTTGTTTTCATGAAACCTGCGCTTCCCCTATAAGAGTTCAACCTACCATTATAGGAAAACGTGTTTTCATGAAGAAATCATGACAAACTAACACAAAATGAAGATTTCATTATAACTTGACATTCTGAGTTGTTTTCATGAAACCTGCGCTTCCCCTATAAGAGTTCAACCTACCATTATAGGAAAACGTGTTTTCGTGAAGAAATCATGACAAACTAACACAAAATGAAGATTTCATTATAACTTGACATTCTGAGTTGTTTTCATGAAACCTGCGCTTCCCCTATAAGAGTTCAACCTACCATTATAGGAAAACGTGTTTTCGTGAAGAAATCATGACAAACTAACACAAAATGAAGATTTCATTATAACTTGACATTCTGAGCTCATTTCATGAATCCTGCGCTTCCCCTACAAGAGTTCGACCTACCATTATAGGAAAACGTGTTTTCGTGAAGAAATCATGACAAACTAACACAAAATGAAGATTTCATTATAACTTGACATTCTGAGTTGTTTTCATGAAACCTGCGCTTCCCCTATAAGAGTTCAACCTACCATTATAGGAAAACGTGTTTTCATGAAGAAATCATGACAAACTAACACAAAATGAAGATTTCATTATAACTTGACATTCTGAGTTGTTTTCATGAAACCTGCGCTTCCCCTACAAGAGTTCAACCTACCATTATAGGAAAACGTGTTTTCGTGAAGAAATCATGACAAACTAACACAAAATGAAGATTTCATTATAACTTGACATTCTGAGCTCATTTCATGAAACCTGCGCTTCCCCTACAAGAGTTCGACCTACCATTATAGGAAAACGTGTTTTCGTGAGGAAATCATGACAAACTAACACGAAATGAAGATTTCATTATAACTTGACATTCTGAGTTTATTTCATGAAACCTGCGCTTCCCCTACAAGAGTTCGACCTACCATTATAGGAAAACGTGTTTTCGTGAAGAAATCATGACAAACTAACACGAAATGAAGATTTCATTATAACTTGACATTCTGAGTTTTTTTCATGAAACCTGCGCTTCCCCTACAAGAGTTCGACCTACCATTATAGGAAAACGTGTTTTCGTGAAGAAATCATGACAAACTAACACAAAATGAAGATTTCATTATAACTTGACATTCTGAGTTGTTTTCATGAAACCTGCGCTTCCCCTATAAGAGTTAAACCTACCATTATAGGAAAACGTGTTTTCGTGAAGAAATCATGACAAACTAACACAAAATGAAGATTTCATTATAACTTGACATTCTGAGTTGTTTTCATGAAACCTGCGCTTCCCCTATAAGAGTTAAACCTACCATTATAGGAAAACGTGTTTTCGTGAAGAAATCATGACAAACTAACACAAAATGAAGATTTCATTATAACTTGACATTCTGAGTTGTTTTCATGAAACCTGCGCTTACCCTATAAGAGTTAAACCTACCATTATAGGAAAACGTGTTTTCGTGAAGAAATCATGACAAACTAACACAAAATGAAGATTTCATTATAACTTGACATTCTGAGTTTATTTCATGAAACCTGCGCTTCCCCTACAAGAGTTCGACCTACCATTATAGGAAAACGTGTTTTCGTGAAGAAATCATGACAAACTAACACAAAATGAAGATTTCATTATAACTTGACATTCTGAGTTGTTTTCATGAAACCTGCGCTTCCCCTACAAGAGTTCAACCTACCATTATAGGAAAACGTGTTTTCGTGAAGAAATCATGACAAACTAACACAAAATGAAGATTTCATTATAACTTGACATTCTGAGTTGTTTTCATGAAACCTGCGCTTCCCCTATAATAGTTCAACCTACCGTTATAGGAAAACGTGTTTTCGTGAAGAAATCATGACAAACTAACACAAAATGAAGATTTCATTATAACTTGACATTCTGAGTTTATTTCATGATACCTGCGCTTCCCCTACAAGAGTTCAACCTACCATTATAGGAAAACGTGTTTTCGTGAAGAAATCATGACAAACTAACACAAAATGAAGATTTCATTATAACTTGACATTCTGAGTTGTTTTCATGAAACCTGCGCTTCCCCTACAAGAGTTCAACCTACCATTATAGGAAAACGTGTTTTCGTGAAGAAATCATGACAAACTAACACAAAATGAAGATTTCATTATAACTTGACATTCTGAGTTGTTTTCATGAAACCTGCGCTTCCCCTATAAGAGTTAAACCTACCATTATAGGAAAACGTGTTTTCGTGAAGAAATCATGACAAACTAACACAAAATGAAGATTTCATTATAACTTGACATTCTGAGTTGTTTTCATGAAACCTGCGCTTCCCCTATAAGAGTTAAACCTACCATTATAGGAAAACGTGTTTTCGTGAAGAAATCATGACAAACTAACACAAAATGAAGATTTCATTATAACTTGACATTCTGAGTTGTTTTCATGAAACCTGCGCTTACCCTATAAGAGTTAAACCTACCATTATAGGAAAACGTGTTTTCGTGAAGAAATCATGACAAACTAACACAAAATGAAGATTTCATTATAACTTGACATTCTGAGTTGTTTTCATGAAACCTGCGCTTACCCTATAAGAGTTAAACCTACCATTATAGGAAAACGTGTTTTCGTGAAGAAATCATGACAAACTAACACAAAATGAAGATTTCATTATAACTTGACATTCTGAGTTGTTTTCATGAAACCTGCGCTTCCCCTATAAGAGTTCAACCTACCATTATAGGAAAACGTGTTTTCGTGAAGAAATCATGACAAACTAACACAAAATGAAGATTTCATTATAACTTGACATTCTGAGTTGTTTTCATGAAACCTGCGCTTCCCCTATAAGAGTTCAACCTACCATTATAGGAAAACGTGTTTTCGTGAAGAAATCATGACAAACTAACACAAAATGAAGATTTCATTATAACTTGACATTCTGAGTTGTTTTCATGAAACCTGCGCTTCCCCTACAAGAGTTCAACCTACCATTATAGGAAAACGTGTTTTCGTGAAGAAATCATGACAAACTAACACAAAATGAAGATTTCATTATAACTTGACATTCTGAGTTGTTTTCATGAAACCTGCGCTTCCCCTATAAGAGTTCAACCTACCGTTATAGGAAAACGTGTTTTCGTGAAGAAATCATGACAAACTAACACAAAATGAAGATTTCATTATAACTTGACATTCTGAGTTGTTTTCATGAAACCTGCGCTTCCCCTACAAGAGTTCAACCTACCATTATAGGAAAACGTGTTTTCGTGAAGAAATCATGACAAACTAACACAAAATGAAGATTTCATTATAACTTGACATTCTGAGTTGTTTTCATGAAACCTGCGCTTCCCCTATAAGAGTTCGACCTACCATTATAGGAAAACGTGTTTTCGTGAAGAAATCATGACAAACTAACACAAAATGAAGATTTCATTATAACTTGACATTCTGAGTTGTTTTCATGAAACCTGCGCTTCCCCTACAAGAGTTCAACCTACCATTATAGGAAAACGTGTTTTCGTGAAGAAATCATGACAAACTAACACAAAATGAAGATTTCATTATAACTTGACATTCTGAGTTGTTTTCATGAAACCTGCGCTTCCCCTACAAGAGTTCGACCTACCATTATAGGAAAACGTGTTTTCGTGAAGAAATCATGACAAACTAACACAAAATGAAGATTTCATTATAACTTGACATTCTGAGTTGTTTTCATGAAACCTGCGCTTCCCCTATAAGAGTTAAACCTACCATTATAGGAAAACGTGTTTTCGTGAAGAAATCATGACAAACTAACACAAAATGAAGATTTCATTATAACTTGACATTCTGAGTTGTTTTCATGAAACCTGCGCTTCCCCTATAAGAGTTCAACCTACCATTATAGGAAAACGTGTTTTCGTGAAGAAATCATGACAAACTAACACAAAATGAAGATTTCATTATAACTTGACATTCTGAGTTGTTTTCATGAAACCTGCGCTTCCCCTACAAGAGTTCAACCTACCATTATAGGAAAACGTGTTTTCGTGAAGAAATCATGACAAACTAACACAAAATGAAGATTTCATTATAACTTGACATTCTGAGTTGTTTTCATGAAACCTGCGCTTACCCTATAAGAGTTAAACCTACCATTATAGGAAAACGTGTTTTCGTGAAGAAATCATGACAAACTAACACAAAATGAAGATTTCATTATAACTTGACATTCTGAGTTGTTTTCATGAAACCTGCGCTTCCCCTATAAGAGTTCAACCTACCATTATAGGAAAACGTGTTTTCGTGAAGAAATCATGACAAACTAACACAAAATGAAGATTTCATTATAACTTGACATTCTGAGTTGTTTTCATGAAACCTGCGCTTCCCCTATAAGAGTTCAACCTACCATTATAGGAAAACGTGTTTTCGTGAAGAAATCATGACAAACTAACACAAAATGAAGATTTCATTATAACTTGACATTCTGAGTTGTTTTCATGAAACCTGCGCTTCCCCTACAAGAGTTCAACCTACCATTATAGGAAAACGTGTTTTCGTGAAGAAATCATGACAAACTAACACAAAATGAAGATTTCATTATAACTTGACATTCTGAGTTGTTTTCATGAAACCTGCGCTTCCCCTATAAGAGTTCAACCTACCGTTATAGGAAAACGTGTTTTCGTGAAGAAATCATGACAAACTAACACAAAATGAAGATTTCATTATAACTTGACATTCTGAGTTTATTTCATGATACCTGCGCTTCCCCTACAAGAGTTCAACCTACCATTATAGGAAAACGTGTTTTCGTGAAGAAATCATGACAAACTAACACAAAATGAAGATTTCATTATAACTTGACATTCTGAGTTGTTTTCATGAAACCTGCGCTTCCCCTACAAGAGTTCAACCTACCATTATAGGAAAACGTGTTTTCGTGAAGAAATCATGACAAACTAACACAAAATGAAGATTTCATTATAACTTGACATTCTGAGTTGTTTTCATGAAACCTGCGCTTCCCCTACAAGAGTTCGACCTACCATTATAGGAAAACGTGTTTTCGTGAAGAAATCATGACAAACTAACACAAAATGAAGATTTCATTATAACTTGACATTCTGAGTTGTTTTCATGAAACCTGCGCTTCCCCTACAAGAGTTCAACCTACCATTATAGGAAAACGTGTTTTCGTGAAGAAATCATGACAAACTAACACAAAATGAAGATTTCATTATAACTTGACATTCTGAGTTGTTTTCATGAAACCTGCGCTTCCCCTACAAGAGTTCGACCTACCATTATAGGAAAACGTGTTTTCGTGAAGAAATCATGACAAACTAACACAAAATGAAGATTTCATTATAACTTGACATTCTGAGTTGTTTTCATGAAACCTGCGCTTCCCCTATAAGAGTTAAACCTACCATTATAGGAAAACGTGTTTTCGTGAAGAAATCATGACAAACTAACACAAAATGAAGATTTCATTATAACTTGACATTCTGAGTTGTTTTCATGAAACCTGCGCTTCCCCTATAAGAGTTCAACCTACCATTATAGGAAAACGTGTTTTCGTGAAGAAATCATGACAAACTAACACAAAATGAAGATTTCATTATAACTTGACATTCTGAGTTGTTTTCATGAAACCTGCGCTTCCCCTACAAGAGTTCAACCTACCATTATAGGAAAACGTGTTTTCGTGAAGAAATCATGACAAACTAACACAAAATGAAGATTTCATTATAACTTGACATTCTGAGTTGTTTTCATGAAACCTGCGCTTCCCCTACAAGAGTTCAACCTACCATTATAGGAAAACGTGTTTTCGTAAAGAAATCATGACAAACTAACACAAAATGAAGATTTCATTATAACGTGACATTCTGAGTTGTTTTCATGAAACCTGCGCTTCCCCTATAAGAGCTCAACCTACCATTATAGGAAAACGTGTTTTCGTGAAGAAATCATGACAAACTAACACAAAATGAAGATTTCATTATAACTTGACATTCTGAGTTGTTTTCATGAAACCTGCGCTTCCCCTATAAGAGTTCAACCTACCATTATAGGAAAACGTGTTTTCGTGAAGAAATCATGACAAACTAACACAAAATGAAGATTTCATTATAACTTGACATTCTGAGTTGTTTTCATGAAACCTGCGCTTCCCCTATAAGAGTTCAACCTACCATTATAGGAAAACGTGTTTTCGTGAAGAAATCATGACAAACTAACACAAAATGAAGATTTCATTATAACTTGACATTCTGAGCTCATTTCATGAAACCTGCGCTTCCCCTATAAGAGTTCGACCTACTATTATAGGAAAACGTGTTTTCGTAAAGAAATCATGACAAACTAACACAAAATGAAGATTTCATTATAACTTGACATTCTGAGTTGATTTCATGAAACCTGCGCTTCCCCTATAAGAGTTCGACCTAACATTATAGGAAAACGTGTTTTCGTGAAGAAATCATGACAAACTAACACAAAATGAAGATTTCATTATAACTTGACATTCTGAGCTCATTTCATGAAACCTGCGCTTCCCCTACAAGAGTTCGACCTACCATTATAGGAAAACGTGTTTTCGTGAAGAAATCATGACAAACTAACATAAAATGAAGATTTCATTATAACTTGACATTCTGAGTTCATTTCATGAATCCTGCGCTTCCCCTACAAGAGTTCGACCTACCATTATAGGAAAACGTGTTTTCGTGAAGAAATCATGACAAACTAACACAAAATGAAGATTTCATTATAACTTGACATTCTGAGTTTATTTCATGAAACCTGCGCTTCCCCTACAAGAGTTTGACCTACCATTATAGGAAAACGTGTTTTCGTGAAGAAATCATGACAAACTAACACAAAATGAAGATTTCATTATAACTTGACATTCTGAGTTTATTTCATGAAACCTGCGCTTCCCCTACAAGAGTTCGACCTACCATTATAGGAAAACGTGTTTTCGTGAAGAAATCATGACAAACTAACATAAAATGAAGATTTCATTATAACTTGACATTCTGATTTCATTTCATGAATCCTGCGCTTCCCCTACAAGAGTTCGACCTACCATTATAGGAAAACGTGTTTTCGTGAAGAAATCATGACAAACTAACACAAAATGAAGATTTCATTATAACTTGACATTCTGAGTTTATTTCATGAAACCTGCGCTTCCCCTACAAGAGTTCGACCTACCATTATAGGAAAACGTGTTTTCGTGAAGAAATCATGACAAACTAACACAAAATGAAGATTTCATTATAACTTGACATTCTGAGTTTATTTCATGAAACCTGCGCTTCCCCTACAAGAGTTCGACCTACCATTATAGGAAAACGTGTTTTCGTGAAGAAATCATGACAAACTAACACAAAATGAAGATTTCATTATAACTTGACATTCTGAGTTGTTTTCATGAAACCTGCGCTTCCCCTATAAGAGTTCAACCTACCATTATAGGAAAACGTGTTTTCATGAAGAAATCATGACAAACTAACACAAAATGAAGATTTCATTATAACTTGACATTCTGAGTTGTTTTCATGAAACCTGCGCTTCCCCTATAAGAGTTCAACCTACCATTATAGGAAAACGTGTTTTCGTGAAGAAATCATGACAAACTAACACAAAATGAAGATTTCATTATAACTTGACATTCTGAGTTGTTTTCATGAAACCTGCGCTTCCCCTATAAGAGTTCAACCTACCATTATAGGAAAACGTGTTTTCGTGAAGAAATCATGACAAACTAACACAAAATGAAGATTTCATTATAACTTGACATTCTGAGCTCATTTCATGAATCCTGCGCTTCCCCTACAAGAGTTCGACCTACCATTATAGGAAAACGTGTTTTCGTGAAGAAATCATGACAAACTAACACAAAATGAAGATTTCATTATAACTTGACATTCTGAGTTGTTTTCATGAAACCTGCGCTTCCCCTATAAGAGTTCAACCTACCATTATAGGAAAACGTGTTTTCATGAAGAAATCATGACAAACTAACACAAAATGAAGATTTCATTATAACTTGACATTCTGAGTTGTTTTCATGAAACCTGCGCTTCCCCTACAAGAGTTCAACCTACCATTATAGGAAAACGTGTTTTCGTGAAGAAATCATGACAAACTAACACAAAATGAAGATTTCATTATAACTTGACATTCTGAGCTCATTTCATGAAACCTGCGCTTCCCCTACAAGAGTTCGACCTACCATTATAGGAAAACGTGTTTTCGTGAGGAAATCATGACAAACTAACACGAAATGAAGATTTCATTATAACTTGACATTCTGAGTTTATTTCATGAAACCTGCGCTTCCCCTACAAGAGTTCGACCTACCATTATAGGAAAACGTGTTTTCGTGAAGAAATCATGACAAACTAACACAAAATGAAGATTTCATTATAACTTGACATTCTGAGTTTTTTTCATGAAACCTGCGCTTCCCCTACAAGAGTTCGACCTACCATTATAGGAAAACGTGTTTTCGTGAAGAAATCATGACAAACTAACACAAAATGAAGATTTCATTATAACTTGACATTCTGAGTTGTTTTCATGAAACCTGCGCTTCCCCTATAAGAGTTAAACCTACCATTATAGGAAAACGTGTTTTCGTGAAGAAATCATGACAAACTAACACAAAATGAAGATTTCATTATAACTTGACATTCTGAGTTGTTTTCATGAAACCTGCGCTTCCCCTATAAGAGTTAAACCTACCATTATAGGAAAACGTGTTTTCGTGAAGAAATCATGACAAACTAACACAAAATGAAGATTTCATTATAACTTGACATTCTGAGTTGTTTTCATGAAACCTGCGCTTACCCTATAAGAGTTAAACCTACCATTATAGGAAAACGTGTTTTCGTGAAGAAATCATGACAAACTAACACAAAATGAAGATTTCATTATAACTTGACATTCTGAGTTTATTTCATGAAACCTGCGCTTCCCCTACAAGAGTTCGACCTACCATTATAGGAAAACGTGTTTTCGTGAAGAAATCATGACAAACTAACACAAAATGAAGATTTCATTATAACTTGACATTCTGAGTTGTTTTCATGAAACCTGCGCTTCCCCTACAAGAGTTCAACCTACCATTATAGGAAAACGTGTTTTCGTGAAGAAATCATGACAAACTAACACAAAATGAAGATTTCATTATAACTTGACATTCTGAGTTGTTTTCATGAAACCTGCGCTTCCCCTATAATAGTTCAACCTACCGTTATAGGAAAACGTGTTTTCGTGAAGAAATCATGACAAACTAACACAAAATGAAGATTTCATTATAACTTGACATTCTGAGTTTATTTCATGATACCTGCGCTTCCCCTACAAGAGTTCAACCTACCATTATAGGAAAACGTGTTTTCGTGAAGAAATCATGACAAACTAACACAAAATGAAGATTTCATTATAACTTGACATTCTGAGCTCATTTCATGAAACCTGCGCTTCCCCTACAAGAGTTCGACCTACCATTATAGGAAAACGTGTTTTCGTGAAGAAATCATGACAAACTAACAAAAAATGAAGATTTCATTATAACTTGACATTCTGAGCTCATTTCATGAATCCTGCGCTTCCCCTACAAGAGTTCGACCTACCATTATAGGAAAACGTGTTTTCGTGAAGAAATCATGACAAACTAACACAAAATGAAGATTTCATTATAACTTGACATTCTGAGTTGTTTTCATGAAACCTGCGCTTCCCCTATAAGAGTTCAACCTACCATTATAGGAAAACGTGTTTTCATGAAGAAATCATGACAAACTAACACAAAATGAAGATTTCATTATAACTTGACATTCTGAGTTGTTTTCATGAAACCTGCGCTTCCCCTACAAGAGTTCAACCTACCATTATAGGAAAACGTGTTTTCGTGAAGAAATCATGACAAACTAACACAAAATGAAGATTTCATTATAACTTGACATTCTGAGCTCATTTCATGAAACCTGCGCTTCCCCTACAAGAGTTCGACCTACCATTATAGGAAAACGTGTTTTCGTGAGGAAATCATGACAAACTAACACGAAATGAAGATTTCATTATAACTTGACATTCTGAGTTTATTTCATGAAACCTGCGCTTCCCCTACAAGAGTTCGACCTACCATTATAGGAAAACGTGTTTTCGTGAAGAAATCATGACAAACTAACACAAAATGAAGATTTCATTATAACTTGACATTCTGAGTTTTTTTCATGAAACCTGCGCTTCCCCTACAAGAGTTCGACCTACCATTATAGGAAAACGTGTTTTCGTGAAGAAATCATGACAAACTAACACAAAATGAAGATTTCATTATAACTTGACATTCTGAGTTGTTTTCATGAAACCTGCGCTTCCCCTATAAGAGTTAAACCTACCATTATAGGAAAACGTGTTTTCGTGAAGAAATCATGACAAACTAACACAAAATGAAGATTTCATTATAACTTGACATTCTGAGTTGTTTTCATGAAACCTGCGCTTCCCCTATAAGAGTTAAACCTACCATTATAGGAAAACGTGTTTTCGTGAAGAAATCATGACAAACTAACACAAAATGAAGATTTCATTATAACTTGACATTCTGAGTTGTTTTCATGAAACCTGCGCTTACCCTATAAGAGTTAAACCTACCATTATAGGAAAACGTGTTTTCGTGAAGAAATCATGACAAACTAACACAAAATGAAGATTTCATTATAACTTGACATTCTGAGTTTATTTCATGAAACCTGCGCTTCCCCTACAAGAGTTCGACCTACCATTATAGGAAAACGTGTTTTCGTGAAGAAATCATGACAAACTAACACAAAATGAAGATTTCATTATAACTTGACATTCTGAGTTGTTTTCATGAAACCTGCGCTTCCCCTACAAGAGTTCAACCTACCATTATAGGAAAACGTGTTTTCGTGAAGAAATCATGACAAACTAACACAAAATGAAGATTTCATTATAACTTGACATTCTGAGTTGTTTTCATGAAACCTGCGCTTCCCCTATAATAGTTCAACCTACCGTTATAGGAAAACGTGTTTTCGTGAAGAAATCATGACAAACTAACACAAAATGAAGATTTCATTATAACTTGACATTCTGAGTTTATTTCATGATACCTGCGCTTCCCCTACAAGAGTTCAACCTACCATTATAGGAAAACGTGTTTTCGTGAAGAAATCATGACAAACTAACACAAAATGAAGATTTCATTATAACTTGACATTCTGAATTGTTTTCATGAAACCTGCGCTTCCCCTACAAGAGTTCAACCTACCATTATAGGAAAACGTGTTTTCGTGAAGAAATCATGACAAACTAACACAAAATGAAGATTTCATTATATCTTGACATTCTGAGTTGTTTTCATGAAACCTGCGCTTCCCCTATAAGAGTTCGACCTACCATTATAGGAAAACGTGTTTTCGTGAAGAAATCATGACAAACTAACACAAAATGAAGATTTCATTATAACTTGACATTCTGAGTTGTTTTCATGAAACCTGCGCTTCCCCTATAAGAGTTCAACCTACCATTATAGGAAAACGTGTTTTCGTGAAGAAATCATGACAAACTAACACAAAATGAAGATTTCATTATAACTTGACATTCTGAGTTGTTTTCATGAAACCTGCGCTTCCCCTATAAGAGTTCAACCTACCATTATAGGAAAACGTGTTTTCGTGAAGAAATCATGACAAACTAACACAAAATGAACATTTCATTATAACTTGACATTCTGAGCTCATTTCATGAATCCTGCGCTTCCCCTACAAGAGTTCGACCTACCATTATAGGAAAACGTGTTTTCGTGAAGAAATCATGACAAACTAACACAAAATGAAGATTTCATTATAACTTGACATTCTGAGTTGTTTTCATGAAACCTGCGCTTCCCCTATAAGAGTTCAACCTACCATTATAGGAAAACGTGTTTTCATGAAGAAATCATGACAAACTAACACAAAATGAAGATTTCATTATAACTTGACATTCTGAGTTGTTTTCATGAAACCTGCGCTTCCCCTATAAGAGTTCAACCTACCATTATAGGAAAACGTGTTTTCGTGAAGAAATCATGACAAACTAACACAAAATGAAGATTTCATTATAACTTGACATTCTGAGTTGTTTTCATGAAACCTGCGCTTCCCCTATAAGAGTTCAACCTACCATTATAGGAAAACGTGTTTTCGTGAAGAAATCATGACAAACTAACACAAAATGAAGATTTCATTATAACTTGACATTCTGAGCTCATTTCATGAATCCTGCGCTTCCCCTACAAGAGTTCGACCTACCATTATAGGAAAACGTGTTTTCGTGAAGAAATCATGACAAACTAACACAAAATGAAGATTTCATTATAACTTGACATTCTGAGTTGTTTTCATGAAACCTGCGCTTCCCCTATAAGAGTTCAACCTACCATTATAGGAAAACGTGTTTTCATGAAGAAATCATGACAAACTAACACAAAATGAAGATTTCATTATAACTTGACATTCTGAGTTGTTTTCATGAAACCTGCGCTTCCCCTACAAGAGTTCAACCTACCATTATAGGAAAACGTGTTTTCGTGAAGAAATCATGACAAACTAACACAAAATGAAGATTTCATTATAACTTGACATTCTGAGCTCATTTCATGAAACCTGCGCTTCCCCTACAAGAGTTCGACCTACCATTATAGGAAAACGTGTTTTCGTGAGGAAATCATGACAAACTAACACGAAATGAAGATTTCATTATAACTTGACATTCTGAGTTTATTTCATGAAACCTGCGCTTCCCCTACAAGAGTTCGACCTACCATTATAGGAAAACGTGTTTTCGTGAAGAAATCATGACAAACTAACACAAAATGAAGATTTCATTATAACTTGACATTCTGAGTTTTTTTCATGAAACCTGCGCTTCCCCTACAAGAGTTCGACCTACCATTATAGGAAAACGTGTTTTCGTGAAGAAATCATGACAAACTAACACAAAATGAAGATTTCATTATAACTTGACATTCTGAGTTGTTTTCATGAAACCTGCGCTTCCCCTATAAGAGTTAAACCTACCATTATAGGAAAACGTGTTTTCGTGAAGAAATCATGACAAACTAACACAAAATGAAGATTTCATTATAACTTGACATTCTGAGTTGTTTTCATGAAACCTGCGCTTCCCCTATAAGAGTTAAACCTACCATTATAGGAAAACGTGTTTTCGTGAAGAAATCATGACAAACTAACACAAAATGAAGATTTCATTATAACTTGACATTCTGAGTTGTTTTCATGAAACCTGCGCTTACCCTATAAGAGTTAAACCTACCATTATAGGAAAACGTGTTTTCGTGAAGAAATCATGACAAACTAACACAAAATGAAGATTTCATTATAACTTGACATTCTGAGTTTATTTCATGAAACCTGCGCTTCCCCTACAAGAGTTCGACCTACCATTATAGGAAAACGTGTTTTCGTGAAGAAATCATGACAAACTAACACAAAATGAAGATTTCATTATAACTTGACATTCTGAGTTGTTTTCATGAAACCTGCGCTTCCCCTACAAGAGTTCAACCTACCATTATAGGAAAACGTGTTTTCGTGAAGAAATCATGACAAACTAACACAAAATGAAGATTTCATTATAACTTGACATTCTGAGTTGTTTTCATGAAACCTGCGCTTCCCCTATAATAGTTCAACCTACCGTTATAGGAAAACGTGTTTTCGTGAAGAAATCATGACAAACTAACACAAAATGAAGATTTCATTATAACTTGACATTCTGAGTTTATTTCATGATACCTGCGCTTCCCCTACAAGAGTTCAACCTACCATTATAGGAAAACGTGTTTTCGTGAAGAAATCATGACAAACTAACACAAAATGAAGATTTCATTATAACTTGACATTCTGAGTTGTTTTCATGAAACCTGCGCTTCCCCTACAAGAGTTCGACCTACCATTATAGGAAAACGTGTTTTCGTGAAGAAATCATGACAAACTAACACAAAATGAAGATTTCATTATAACTTGACATTCTGAGTTGTTTTCATGAAACCTGCGCTTCCCCTATAAGAGTTCAACCTACCATTATAGGAAAACGTGTTTTCGTGAAGAAATCATGACAAACTAACACAAAATGAAGATTTCATTATAACTTGACATTCTGAGTTGTTTTCATGAAACCTGCGCTTCCCCTATAAGAGTTCAACCTACCATTATAGGAAAACGTGTTTTCGTGAAGAAATCATGACAAACTAACACAAAATGAAGATTTCATTATAACTTGACATTCTGAGTTGTTTTCATGAAACCTGCGCTTCCCCTATAAGAGTTCAACCTACCATTATAGGAAAACGTGTTTTCGTGAAGAAATCATGACAAACTAACACAAAATGAAGATTTCATTATAACTTGACATTCTGAGTTGTTTTCATGATACCTGCGCTTCCCCTACAAGAGTTCGACCTACCATTATAGGAAAACGTGTTTTCGTGAAGAAATCATGACAAACTAACACAAAATGAAGATTTCATTATATCTTGACATTCTGAGTTGTTTTCATGAAACCTGCGCTTCCCCTATAAGAGTTCGATCTACCATTATAGGAAAACGTGTTTTCGTGAAGAAATCATGACAAACTAACACAAAATGAAGATTTCATTATAACTTGACATTCTGAGTTTATTTCATGAAACCTGCGCTTCCCCTACAAGAGTTCGACCTACCATTATAGGAAAACGTGTTTTCGTGAAGAAATCATGACAAACTAACACAAAATGAAGATTTCATTATAACTTGACATTCTGAGTTGTTTTCATGAAACCTGCGCTTCCCCTATAAGAGTTCGACCTACTATTATAGGATAACGTGTTTTCGTAAAGAAGTCATGACAAACTAACACAAAATGAAGATTTCATTATAACTTGACATTCTGAGTTGATTTCATGAAACCTGCGCTTCCCCTATAAGAGTTCGACCTAACATTATAGGAAAACGTGTTTTCGTGAAGAAATCATGACAAACTAACACAAAATGAAGATTTCATTATAACTTGACATTCTGAGCTCATTTCATGAAACCTGCGCTTCCCCTACAAGAGTTCGACCTACCATTATAGGAAAACGTGTTTTCGTGAAGAAATCATGACAAACTAACAAAAAATGAAGATTTCATTATAACTTGACATTCTGAGTTCATTTCATGAATCCTGCGCTTCCCCTACAAGAGTTCGACCTACCATTATAGGAAAACGTGTTTTCGTGAAGAAATCATGACAAACTAACACAAAATGAAGATTTCATTATAACTTGACATTCTGAGTTTATTTCATGAAACCTGCGCTTCCCCTACAAGAGTTCGACCTACCATTATAGGAAAACGTGTTTTCGTGAAGAAATCATGACAAACTAACACAAAATGAAGATTTCATTATAACTTGACATTCTGAGTTGTTTTCATGAAACCTGCGCTTCCCCTATAAGAGTTCAACCTACCATTATAGGAAAACGTGTTTTCGTGAAGAAATCATGACAAACTAACACAAAATGAAGATTTCATTATAACTTGACATTCTGAGTTGTTTTCATGAAACCTGCGCTTCCCCTACAAGAGTTCAACCTACCATTATAGGAAAACGTGTTTTCGTGAAGAAATCATGACAAACTAACACAAAATGAAGATTTCATTATAACTTGACATTCTGAGCTCATTTCATGAAACCTGCGCTTCCCCTACAAGAGTTCGACCTACCATTATAGGAAAACGTGTTTTCGTGAAGAAATCATGACAAACTAACACAAAATGACGATTTCATTATAACTTGACATTCTGAGTTTATTTCATGAAACCTGCGCTTCCCCTACAAGAGTTCGACCTACCATTATAGGAAAACGTGTTTTCGTGAAGAAATCATGACAAACTAACACAAAATGAAGATTTCATTATAACTTGACATTCTGAGTTGTTTTCATGAAACCTGCGCTTCCCCTATAAGAGTTCGACCTACCATTATAGGAAAACGTGTTTTCGTGAAGAAATCATGACAAACTAACACAAAATGAAGATTTCATTATAACTTGACATTCTGAGTTGTTTTCATGAAACCTGCGCTTCCCCTATAAGAGTTCAACCTACCATTATAGGAAAACGTGTTTTCGTGAAGAAATCATGACAAACTAACACAAAATGAAGATTTCATTATAACTTGACATTCTGAGTTGTTTTCATGTAACCTGCGCTTCCCCTATAAGAGTTCAACCTACCATTATAGGAAAACGTGTTTTCGTGAAGAAATCATGACAAACTAACACAAAATGAAGATTTCATTATAACTTGACATTCTGAGCTCATTTCATGAAACCTGCGCTTCCCCTATAAGAGTTCGACCTACTATTATAGGAAAACGTGTTTTCGTAAAGAAATCATGAGAAACTAACACAAAATGAAGATTTCATTATAACTTGACATTCTGAGTTGATTTCATGAAACCTGCGCTTCCCCTATAAGAGTTCGACCTAACATTATAGGAAAACGTGTTTTCGTGAAGAAATCATGACAAACTAACACAAAATGAAGATTTCATTATAACTTGACATTCTGAGCTCATTTCATGAAACCTGCGCTTCCCCTACAAGAGTTCGACCTACCATTATAGGAAAACGTGTTTTCGTGAAGAAATCATGACAAACTAACAAAAAATGAAGATTTCATTATAACTTGACATTCTGAGCTCATTTCATGAATCCTGCGCTTCCCCTACAAGAGTTCGACCTACCATTATAGGAAAACGTGTTTTCGTGAAGAAATCATGACAAACTAACACAAAATGAAGATTTCATTATAACTTGACATTCTGAGTTGTTTTCATGAAACCTGCGCTTCCCCTATAAGAGTTCAACCTACCATTATAGGAAAACGTGTTTTCATGAAGAAATCATGACAAACTAACACAAAATGAAGATTTCATTATAACTTGACATTCTGAGTTGTTTTCATGAAACCTGCGCTTCCCCTACAAGAGTTCAACCTACCATTATAGGAAAACGTGTTTTCGTGAAGAAATCATGACAAACTAACACAAAATGAAGATTTCATTATAACTTGACATTCTGAGCTCATTTCATGAAACCTGCGCTTCCCCTACAAGAGTTCGACCTACCATTATAGGAAAACGTGTTTTCGTGAGGAAATCATGACAAACTAACACGAAATGAAGATTTCATTATAACTTGACATTCTGAGTTTATTTCATGAAACCTGCGCTTCCCCTACAAGAGTTCGACCTACCATTATAGGAAAACGTGTTTTCGTGAAGAAATCATGACAAACTAACACAAAATGAAGATTTCATTATAACTTGACATTCTGAGTTTTTTTCATGAAACCTGCGCTTCCCCTACAAGAGTTCGACCTACCATTATAGGAAAACGTGTTTTCGTGAAGAAATCATGACAAACTAACACAAAATGAAGATTTCATTATAACTTGACATTCTGAGTTGTTTTCATGAAACCTGCGCTTCCCCTATAAGAGTTCAACCTACCATTATAGGAAAACGTGTTTTCGTGAAGAAATCATGACAAACTAACACAAAATGAAGATTTCATTATAACTTGACATTCTGAGCTCATTTCATGAATCCTGCGCTTCCCCTACAAGAGTTCGACCTACCATTATAGGAAAACGTGTTTTCGTGAAGAAATCATGACAAACTAACACAAAATGAAGATTTCATTATAACTTGACATTCTGAGTTTTTTTCATGAAACCTGCGCTTCCCCTACAAGAGTTCGACCTACCATTATAGGAAAACGTGTTTTCGTGAAGAAATCATGACAAACTAACACAAAATGAAGATTTCATTATAACTTGACATTCTGAGTTGTTTTCATGAAACCTGCGCTTCCCCTATAAGAGTTAAACCTACCATTATAGGAAAACGTGTTTTCGTGAAGAAATCATGACAAACTAACACAAAATGAAGATTTCATTATAACTTGACATTCTGAGTTGTTTTCATGAAACCTGCGCTTCCCCTATAAGAGTTAAACCTACCATTATAGGAAAACGTGTTTTCGTGAAGAAATCATGACAAACTAACACAAAATGAAGATTTCATTATAACTTGACATTCTGAGTTGTTTTCATGAAACCTGCGCTTACCCTATAAGAGTTAAACCTACCATTATAGGAAAACGTGTTTTCGTGAAGAAATCATGACAAACTAACACAAAATGAAGATTTCATTATAACTTGACATTCTGAGTTTATTTCATGAAACCTGCGCTTCCCCTACAAGAGTTCGACCTACCATTATAGGAAAACGTGTTTTCGTGAAGAAATCATGACAAACTAACACAAAATGAAGATTTCATTATAACTTGACATTCTGAGTTGTTTTCATGAAACCTGCGCTTCCCCTACAAGAGTTCAACCTACCATTATAGGAAAACGTGTTTTCGTGAAGAAATCATGACAAACTAACACAAAATGAAGATTTCATTATAACTTGACATTCTGAGTTGTTTTCATGAAACCTGCGCTTCCCCTATAATAGTTCAACCTACCGTTATAGGAAAACGTGTTTTCGTGAAGAAATCATGACAAACTAACACAAAATGAAGATTTCATTATAACTTGACATTCTGAGTTTATTTCATGATACCTGCGCTTCCCCTACAAGAGTTCAACCTACCATTATAGGAAAACGTGTTTTCGTGAAGAAATCATGACAAACTAACACAAAATGAAGATTTCATTATAACTTGACATTCTGAGTTGTTTTCATGAAACCTGCGCTTCCCCTATAAGAGTTCAACCTACCATTATAGGAAAACGTGTTTTCGTGAAGAAATCATGACAAACTAACACAAAATGAAGATTTCATTATAACTTGACATTCTGAGTTGTTTTCATGAAACCTGCGCTTCCCCTATAAGAGTTCAACCTACCATTATAGGAAAACGTGTTTTCGTGAAGAAATCATGACAAACTAACACAAAATGAACATTTCATTATAACTTGACATTCTGAGCTCATTTCATGAATCCTGCGCTTCCCCTACAAGAGTTCGACCTACCATTATAGGAAAACGTGTTTTCGTGAAGAAATCATGACAAACTAACACAAAATGAAGATTTCATTATAACTTGACATTCTGAGTTGTTTTCATGAAACCTGCGCTTCCCCTATAAGAGTTCAACCTACCATTATAGGAAAACGTGTTTTCATGAAGAAATCATGACAAACTAACACAAAATGAAGATTTCATTATAACTTGACATTCTGAGTTGTTTTCATGAAACCTGCGCTTCCCCTATAAGAGTTCAACCTACCATTATAGGAAAACGTGTTTTCGTGAAGAAATCATGACAAACTAACACAAAATGAAGATTTCATTATAACTTGACATTCTGAGTTGTTTTCATGAAACCTGCGCTTCCCCTATAAGAGTTCAACCTACCATTATAGGAAAACGTGTTTTCGTGAAGAAATCATGACAAACTAACACAAAATGAAGATTTCATTATAACTTGACATTCTGAGCTCATTTCATGAATCCTGCGCTTCCCCTACAAGAGTTCGACCTACCATTATAGGAAAACGTGTTTTCGTGAAGAAATCATGACAAACTAACACAAAATGAAGATTTCATTATAACTTGACATTCTGAGTTGTTTTCATGAAACCTGCGCTTCCCCTATAAGAGTTCAACCTACCATTATAGGAAAACGTGTTTTCATGAAGAAATCATGACAAACTAACACAAAATGAAGATTTCATTATAACTTGACATTCTGAGTTGTTTTCATGAAACCTGCGCTTCCCCTACAAGAGTTCAACCTACCATTATAGGAAAACGTGTTTTCGTGAAGAAATCATGACAAACTAACACAAAATGAAGATTTCATTATAACTTGACATTCTGAGCTCATTTCATGAAACCTGCGCTTCCCCTACAAGAGTTCGACCTACCATTATAGGAAAACGTGTTTTCGTGAGGAAATCATGACAAACTAACACGAAATGAAGATTTCATTATAACTTGACATTCTGAGTTTATTTCATGAAACCTGCGCTTCCCCTACAAGAGTTCGACCTACCATTATAGGAAAACGTGTTTTCGTGAAGAAATCATGACAAACTAACACGAAATGAAGATTTCATTATAACTTGACATTCTGAGTTTTTTTCATGAAACCTGCGCTTCCCCTACAAGAGTTCGACCTACCATTATAGGAAAACGTGTTTTCGTGAAGAAATCATGACAAACTAACACAAAATGAAGATTTCATTATAACTTGACATTCTGAGTTGTTTTCATGAAACCTGCGCTTCCCCTATAAGAGTTAAACCTACCATTATAGGAAAACGTGTTTTCGTGAAGAAATCATGACAAACTAACACAAAATGAAGATTTCATTATAACTTGACATTCTGAGTTGTTTTCATGAAACCTGCGCTTCCCCTATAAGAGTTAAACCTACCATTATAGGAAAACGTGTTTTCGTGAAGAAATCATGACAAACTAACACAAAATGAAGATTTCATTATAACTTGACATTCTGAGTTGTTTTCATGAAACCTGCGCTTCCCCTATAAGAGTTAAACCTACCATTATAGGAAAACGTGTTTTCGTGAAGAAATCATGACAAACTAACACAAAATGAAGATTTCATTATAACTTGACATTCTGAGTTGTTTTCATGAAACCTGCGCTTACCCTATAAGAGTTAAACCTACCATTATAGGAAAACGTGTTTTCGTGAAGAAATCATGACAAACTAACACAAAATGAAGATTTCATTATAACTTGACATTCTGAGTTTATTTCATGAAACCTGCGCTTCCCCTACAAGAGTTCGACCTACCATTATAGGAAAACGTGTTTTCGTGAAGAAATCATGACAAACTAACACAAAATGAAGATTTCATTATAACTTGACATTCTGAGTTGTTTTCATGAAACCTGCGCTTCCCCTACAAGAGTTCAACCTACCATTATAGGAAAACGTGTTTTCGTGAAGAAATCATGACAAACTAACACAAAATGAAGATTTCATTATAACTTGACATTCTGAGTTGTTTTCATGAAACCTGCGCTTCCCCTATAATAGTTCAACCTACCGTTATAGGAAAACGTGTTTTCGTGAAGAAATCATGACAAACTAACACAAAATGAAGATTTCATTATAACTTGACATTCTGAGTTTATTTCATGATACCTGCGCTTCCCCTACAAGAGTTCAACCTACCATTATAGGAAAACGTGTTTTCGTGAAGAAATCATGACAAACTAACACAAAATGAAGATTTCATTATAACTTGACATTCTGAGTTGTTTTCATGAAACCTGCGCTTCCCCTACAAGAGTTCAACCTACCATTATAGGAAAACGTGTTTTCGTGAAGAAATCATGACAAACTAACACAAAATGAAGATTTCATTATAACTTGACATTCTGAGTTGTTTTCATGAAACCTGCGCTTCCCCTATAAGAGTTAAACCTACCATTATAGGAAAACGTGTTTTCGTGAAGAAATCATGACAAACTAACACAAAATGAAGATTTCATTATAACTTGACATTCTGAGTTGTTTTCATGAAACCTGCGCTTCCCCTATAAGAGTTAAACCTACCATTATAGGAAAACGTGTTTTCGTGAAGAAATCATGACAAACTAACACAAAATGAAGATTTCATTATAACTTGACATTCTGAGTTGTTTTCATGAAACCTGCGCTTACCCTATAAGAGTTAAACCTACCATTATAGGAAAACGTGTTTTCGTGAAGAAATCATGACAAACTAACACAAAATGAAGATTTCATTATAACTTGACATTCTGAGTTGTTTTCATGAAACCTGCGCTTACCCTATAAGAGTTAAACCTACCATTATAGGAAAACGTGTTTTCGTGAAGAAATCATGACAAACTAACACAAAATGAAGATTTCATTATAACTTGACATTCTGAGTTGTTTTCATGAAACCTGCGCTTCCCCTATAAGAGTTCAACCTACCATTATAGGAAAACGTGTTTTCGTGAAGAAATCATGACAAACTAACACAAAATGAAGATTTCATTATAACTTGACATTCTGAGTTGTTTTCATGAAACCTGCGCTTCCCCTATAAGAGTTCAACCTACCATTATAGGAAAACGTGTTTTCGTGAAGAAATCATGACAAACTAACACAAAATGAAGATTTCATTATAACTTGACATTCTGAGTTGTTTTCATGAAACCTGCGCTTCCCCTACAAGAGTTCAACCTACCATTATAGGAAAACGTGTTTTCGTGAAGAAATCATGACAAACTAACACAAAATGAAGATTTCATTATAACTTGACATTCTGAGTTGTTTTCATGAAACCTGCGCTTCCCCTATAAGAGTTCAACCTACCGTTATAGGAAAACGTGTTTTCGTGAAGAAATCATGACAAACTAACACAAAATGAAGATTTCATTATAACTTGACATTCTGAGTTGTTTTCATGAAACCTGCGCTTCCCCTACAAGAGTTCAACCTACCATTATAGGAAAACGTGTTTTCGTGAAGAAATCATGACAAACTAACACAAAATGAAGATTTCATTATAACTTGACATTCTGAGTTGTTTTCATGAAACCTGCGCTTCCCCTATAAGAGTTCGACCTACCATTATAGGAAAACGTGTTTTCGTGAAGAAATCATGACAAACTAACACAAAATGAAGATTTCATTATAACTTGACATTCTGAGTTGTTTTCATGAAACCTGCGCTTCCCCTACAAGAGTTCAACCTACCATTATAGGAAAACGTGTTTTCGTGAAGAAATCATGACAAACTAACACAAAATGAAGATTTCATTATAACTTGACATTCTGAGTTGTTTTCATGAAACCTGCGCTTCCCCTACAAGAGTTCGACCTACCATTATAGGAAAACGTGTTTTCGTGAAGAAATCATGACAAACTAACACAAAATGAAGATTTCATTATAACTTGACATTCTGAGTTGTTTTCATGAAACCTGCGCTTCCCCTATAAGAGTTAAACCTACCATTATAGGAAAACGTGTTTTCGTGAAGAAATCATGACAAACTAACACAAAATGAAGATTTCATTATAACTTGACATTCTGAGTTGTTTTCATGAAACCTGCGCTTCCCCTATAAGAGTTCAACCTACCATTATAGGAAAACGTGTTTTCGTGAAGAAATCATGACAAACTAACACAAAATGAAGATTTCATTATAACTTGACATTCTGAGTTGTTTTCATGAAACCTGCGCTTCCCCTACAAGAGTTCAACCTACCATTATAGGAAAACGTGTTTTCGTGAAGAAATCATGACAAACTAACACAAAATGAAGATTTCATTATAACGTGACATTCTGAGTTGTTTTCATGAAACCTGCGCTTCCCCTATAAGAGCTCAACCTACCATTATAGGAAAACGTGTTTTCGTGAAGAAATCATGACAAACTAACACAAAATGAAGATTTCATTATAACTTGACATTCTGAGTTGTTTTCATGAAACCTGCGCTTCCCCTATAAGAGTTCAACCTACCATTATAGGAAAACGTGTTTTCGTGAAGAAATCATGACAAACTAACACAAAATGAAGATTTCATTATAACTTGACATTCTGAGTTGTTTTCATGAAACCTGCGCTTCCCCTATAAGAGTTCAACCTACCATTATAGGAAAACGTGTTTTCGTGAAGAAATCATGACAAACTAACACAAAATGAAGATTTCATTATAACTTGACATTCTGAGCTCATTTCATGAAACCTGCGCTTCCCCTATAAGAGTTCGACCTACTATTATAGGAAAACGTGTTTTCGTAAAGAAATCATGACAAACTAACACAAAATGAAGATTTCATTATAACTTGACATTCTGAGTTGATTTCATGAAACCTGCGCTTCCCCTATAAGAGTTCGACCTAACATTATAGGAAAACGTGTTTTCGTGAAGAAATCATGACAAACTAACACAAAATGAAGATTTCATTATAACTTGACATTCTGAGCTCATTTCATGAAACCTGCGCTTCCCCTACAAGAGTTCGACCTACCATTATAGGAAAACGTGTTTTCGTGAAGAAATCATGACAAACTAACATAAAATGAAGATTTCATTATAACTTGACATTCTGAGTTCATTTCATGAATCCTGCGCTTCCCCTACAAGAGTTCGACCTACCATTATAGGAAAACGTGTTTTCGTGAAGAAATCATGACAAACTAACACAAAATGAAGATTTCATTATAACTTGACATTCTGAGTTTATTTCATGAAACCTGCGCTTCCCCTACAAGAGTTTGACCTACCATTATAGGAAAACGTGTTTTCGTGAAGAAATCATGACAAACTAACACAAAATGAAGATTTCATTATAACTTGACATTCTGAGTTTATTTCATGAAACCTGCGCTTCCCCTACAAGAGTTCGACCTACCATTATAGGAAAACGTGTTTTCGTGAAGAAATCATGACAAACTAACATAAAATGAAGATTTCATTATAACTTGACATTCTGATTTCATTTCATGAATCCTGCGCTTCCCCTACAAGAGTTCGACCTACCATTATAGGAAAACGTGTTTTCGTGAAGAAATCATGACAAACTAACACAAAATGAAGATTTCATTATAACTTGACATTCTGAGTTTATTTCATGAAACCTGCGCTTCCCCTACAAGAGTTCGACCTACCATTATAGGAAAACGTGTTTTCGTGAAGAAATCATGACAAACTAACACAAAATGAAGATTTCATTATAACTTGACATTCTGAGTTTATTTCATGAAACCTGCGCTTCCCCTACAAGAGTTCGACCTACCATTATAGGAAAACGTGTTTTCGTGAAGAAATCATGACAAACTAACACAAAATGAAGATTTCATTATAACTTGACATTCTGAGTTGTTTTCATGAAACCTGCGCTTCCCCTATAAGAGTTCAACCTACCATTATAGGAAAACGTGTTTTCGTGAAGAAATCATGACAAACTAACACAAAATGAAGATTTCATTATAACTTGACATTCTGAGTTGTTTTCATGAAACCTGCGCTTCCCCTATAAGAGTTCAACCTACCATTATAGGAAAACGTGTTTTCGTGAAGAAATCATGACAAACTAACACAAAATGAAGATTTCATTATAACTTGACATTCTGAGTTGTTTTCATGAAACCTGCGCTTCCCCTATAAGAGTTCAACCTACCATTATAGGAAAACGTGTTTTCGTGAAGAAATCATGACAAACTAACACAAAATGAAGATTTCATTATAACTTGACATTCTGAGTTGTTTTCATGAAACCTGCGCTTCCCCTATAAGAGTTCAACCTACCATTATAGGAAAACGTGTTTTCGTGAAGAAATCATGACAAACTAACACAAAATGAAGATTTCATTATAACTTGACATTCTGAGTTGTTTTCATGATACCTGCGCTTCCCCTACAAGAGTTCGACCTACCATTATAGGAAAACGTGTTTTCGTGAAGAAATCATGACAAACTAACACAAAATGAAGATTTCATTATATCTTGACATTCTGAGTTGTTTTCATGAAACCTGCGCTTCCCCTATAAGAGTTCGATCTACCATTATAGGAAAACGTGTTTTCGTGAAGAAATCATGACAAACTAACACAAAATGAAGATTTCATTATAACTTGACATTCTGAGTTTATTTCATGAAACCTGCGCTTCCCCTACAAGAGTTCGACCTACCATTATAGGAAAACGTGTTTTCGTGAAGAAATCATGACAAACTAACACAAAATGAAGATTTCATTATAACTTGACATTCTGAGTTGTTTTCATGAAACCTGCGCTTCCCCTATAAGAGTTCGACCTACTATTATAGGATAACGTGTTTTCGTAAAGATGTCATGACAAACTAACACAAAATGAAGATTTCATTATAACTTGACATTCTGAGTTGATTTCATGAAACCTGCGCTTCCCCTATAAGAGTTCGACCTAACATTATAGGAAAACGTGTTTTCGTGAAGAAATCATGACAAACTAACACAAAATGAAGATTTCATTATAACTTGACATTCTGAGCTCATTTCATGAAACCTGCGCTTCCCCTACAAGAGTTCGATCTACCATTATAGGAAAACGTGTTTTCGTGAAGAAATCATGACAAACTAACAAAAAATGAAGATTTCATTATAACTTGACATTCTGAGTTCATTTCATGAATCCTGCGCTTCCCCTACAAGAGTTCGACCTACCATTATAGGAAAACGTGTTTTCGTGAAGAAATCATGACAAACTAACACAAAATGAAGATTTCATTATAACTTGACATTCTGAGTTTATTTCATGAAACCTGCGCTTCCCCTACAAGAGTTCGACCTACCATTATAGGAAAACGTGTTTTCGTGAAGAAATCATGACAAACTAACACAAAATGAAGATTTCATTATAACTTGACATTCTGAGTTGTTTTCATGAAACCTGCGCTTCCCCTATAAGAGTTCAACCTACCATTATAGGAAAACGTGTTTTCGTGAAGAAATCATGACAAACTAACACAAAATGAAGATTTCATTATAACTTGACATTCTGAGTTGTTTTCATGAAACCTGCGCTTCCCCTACAAGAGTTCAACCTACCATTATAGGAAAACGTGTTTTCGTGAAGAAATCATGACAAACTAACACAAAATGAAGATTTCATTATAACTTGACATTCTGAGCTCATTTCATGAAACCTGCGCTTCCCCTACAAGAGTTCGACCTACCATTATAGGAAAACGTGTTTTCGTGAAGAAATCATGACAAACTAACACAAAATGAAGATTTCATTATAACTTGACATTCTGAGTTTATTTCATGAAACCTGCGCTTCCCCTACAAGAATTCGACCTACCATTATAGGAAAACGTGTTTTCGTGAAGAAATCATGACAAACTAACACAAAATGAAGATTTCATTATAACTTGACATTCTGAGTTGTTTTCATGAAACCTGCGCTTCCCCTATAAGAGTTCGACCTACCATTATAGGAAAACGTGTTTTCGTGAAGAAATCATGACAAACTAACACAAAATGAAGATTTCATTATAACTTGACATTCTGAGTTGTTTTCATGAAACCTGCGCTTCCCCTATAAGAGTTCAACCTACCATTATAGGAAAACGTGTTTTCGTGAAGAAATCATGACAAACTAACACAAAATGAAGATTTCATTATAACTTGACATTCTGAGTTGTTTTCATGTAACCTGCGCTTCCCCTATAAGAGTTCAACCTACCATTATAGGAAAACGTGTTTTCGTGAAGAAATCATGACAAACTAACACAAAATGAAGATTTCATTATAACTTGACATTCTGAGCTCATTTCATGAAACCTGCGCTTCCCCTATAAGAGTTCGACCTACTATTATAGGAAAACGTGTTTTCGTAAAGAAATCATGACAAACTAACACAAAATGAAGATTTCATTATAACTTGACATTCTGAGTTGATTTCATGAAACCTGCGCTTCCCCTATAAGAGTTCGACCTAACATTATAGGAAAACGTGTTTTCGTGAAGAAATCATGACAAACTAACACAAAATGAAGATTTCATTATAACTTGACATTCTGAGCTCATTTCATGAAACCTGCGCTTCCCCTACAAGAGTTCGACCTACCATTATAGGAAAACGTGTTTTCGTGAAGAAATCATGACAAACTAACAAAAAATGAAGATTTCATTATAACTTGACATTCTGAGTTCATTTCATGAATCCTGCGCTTCCCCTACAAGAGTTCGACCTACCATTATAGGAAAACGTGTTTTCGTGAAGAAATCATGACAAACTAACACAAAATGAAGATTTCATTATAACTTGACATTCTGAGTTTATTTCATGAAACCTGCGCTTCCCCTACAAGAGTTCGACCTACCATTATAGGAAAACGTGTTTTCGTGAAGAAATCATGACAAACTAACACAAAATGAAGATTTCATTATAACTTGACATTCTGAGTTGTTTTCATGAAACCTGTGCTTCTCCTATAAGAGTTCGACCTACCATTATAGGAAAACGTGTTTTCGTGAAGAAATCATGACAAACTAACACAAAATGAAGATTTCATTGTAACTTGACATTCTGAGTTGTTTTCATGAAACCTGCGCTTCCCCTATAAGAGTTTAACCTACCATTATAGGAAAACGTGTTTTCGTGAAGAAATCATGACAAACTAACACAAAATGAAGATTTCATTATAACTTGACATTCTGAGTTGTTTTCATGAAACCTGCGCTTCCCCTATAAGAGTTCAACCTACCATTATAGGAAAACGTGTTTTCATGAAGAAATCATGACAAACTAACACAAAATGAAGATTTCATTATAACTTGACATTCTGAGTTGTTTTCATGAAACCTGCGCTTCCCCTATAAGAGTTCAACCTACCATTATAGGAAAACGTGTTTTCGTGAAGAAATCATGACAAACTAACACAAAATGAAGATTTCATTATAACTTGACATTCTGAGTTGTTTTCATGAAACCTGCGCTTCCCCTACAAGAGTTCAACCTACCATTATAGGAAAACGTGTTTTCGTAAAGAAATCATGACAAACTAACACAAAATGAAGATTTCATTATAACTTGACATTCTGAGCTCATTTCATGAAACCTGCGCTTCCCCTACAAGAGTTCGACCTACCATTATAGGAAAACGTGTTTTCGTGAAGAAATCATGACAAACTAACACAAAATGAAGATTTCATTATAACTTGACATTCTGAGTTTATTTCATGAAACCTGCGCTTCCCCTACAAGAGTTCGACCTACCATTATAGGAAAACGTGTTTTCGTGAAGAAATCATGACAAACTAACACAAAATGAAGATTTCATTATAACTTGACATTCTGAGCTCATTTCATGAAACCTGCGCTTCCCCTATAAGAGTTCGACCTACCATTATAGGAAAACGTGTTTTCGTGAAGAAATCATGACAAACTAACACAAAATGAAGATTTCATTATAACTTGACATTCTGAGTTTATTTCATGAAACCTGCGCTTCCCCTACAAGAGTTCGACCTACCATTATAGGAAAACGTGTTTTCGTGAAGAAATCATGACAAACTAACACAAAATGAAGATTTCATTATAACTTGACATTCTGAGTTGTTTTCATGAAACCTGCGCTTCTCCTATAAGAGTTAAACCTACCATTATAGGAAAACGTGTTTTCGTGAAGAAATCATGACAAACTAACACAAAATGAAGATTTCATTATAACTTGACATTCTGAGTTGTTTTCATGAAACCTGCGCTTCCCCTATAAGAGTTCAACCTACCATTATAGGAAAACGTGTTTTCGTGAAGAAATCATGACAAACTAACACAAAATGAAGATTTCATTATAACTTGACATTCTGAGTTGTTTTCATGAAACCTGCGCTTCCCCTATAAGAGTTCAACCTACCATTATAGGAAAACGTGTTTTCGTGAAGAAATCATGACAAACTAACACAAAATGAAGATTTCATTATAACTTGACATTCTGAGCTCATTTCATGATACCTGCGCTTCCCCTACAAGAGTTCAACCTACCATTATAGGAAAACGTGTTTTCGTGAAGAAATCATGACAAACTAACACAAAATGAAGATTTCATTACAACTTGACATTCTGAGTTTATTTCATGAAACCTGCGCTTCCCCTACAAGAGTTCAACCTACCATTATAGGAAAACGTGTTTTCGTGAAGAAATCATGACAAACTAACACAAAATGAAGATTTCATTATAACTTGACATTCTGAGTTGTTTTCATGAAACCTGCGCTTCCCCTACAAGAGTTCGACCTACCATTATAGGAAAACGTGTTTTCGTGAAGAAATCATGACAAACTAACACAAAATGAAGATTTCATTATAACTTGACATTCTGAGTTTATTTCATGAAACCTGCGCTTCCCCTACAAGAGTTCGACCTACCATTATAGGAAAACGTGTTTTCGTGAAGAAATCATGACAAACTAACACAAAATGAAGATTTCATTATAACTTGACATTCTGAGCTCATTTCATGAATCCTGCGCTTCCCCTACAAGAGTTCGACCTACCATTATAGGAAAACGTGTTTTCGTGAAGAAATCATGACAAACTAACACAAAATGAAGATTTCATTATAACTTGACATTCTGAGTTGTTTTCATGAAACCTGCGCTTCCCCTATAAGAGTTCAACCTACCATTATAGGAAAACGTGTTTTCATGAAGAAATCATGACAAACTAACACAAAATGAAGATTTCATTATAACTTGACATTCTGAGTTGTTTTCATGAAACCTGCGCTTCCCCTACAAGAGTTCAACCTACCATTATAGGAAAACGTGTTTTCGTGAAGAAATCATGACAAACTAACACAAAATGAAGATTTCATTATAACTTGACATTCTGAGCTCATTTCATGAAACCTGCGCTTCCCCTACAAGAGTTCGACCTACCATTATAGGAAAACGTGTTTTCGTGAGGAAATCATGACAAACTAACACGAAATGAAGATTTCATTATAACTTGACATTCTGAGTTTATTTCATGAAACCTGCGCTTCCCCTACAAGAGTTCGACCTACCATTATAGGAAAACGTGTTTTCGTAAAGAAATCATGACAAACTAACACAAAATGAAGATTTCATTATAACTTGACATTCTGAGTTTATTTCATGAAACCTGCGCTTCCCCTACAAGAGTTCGACCTACCATTATAGGAAAACGTGTTTTCGTGAAGAAATCATGACAAACTAACACAAAATGAAGATTTCATTATAACTTGACATTCTGAGTTGTTTTCATGAAACCTGCGCTTCCCCTATAAGAGTTAAACCTACCATTATAGGAAAACGTGTTTTCGTGAAGAAATCATGACAAACTAACACAAAATGAAGATTTCATTATAACTTGACATTCTGAGTTGTTTTCATGAAACCTGCGCTTCCCCTATAAGAGTTAAACCTACCATTATAGGAAAACGTGTTTTCGTGAAGAAATCATGACAAACTAACACAAAATGAAGATTTCATTATAACTTGACATTCTGAGTTGTTTTCATGAAACCTGCGCTTACCCTATAAGAGTTAAACCTACCATTATAGGAAAACGTGTTTTCGTGAAGAAATCATGACAAACTAACACAAAATGAAGATTTCATTATAACTTGACATTCTGAGTTGTTTTCATGAAACCTGCGCTTCCCCTATAAGAGTTCAACCTACCATTATAGGAAAACGTGTTTTCGTGAAGAAATCATGACAAACTAACACAAAATGAAGATTTCATTATAACTTGACATTCTGAGTTGTTTTCATGAAACCTGCGCTTCCCCTATAAGAGTTCAACCTACCATTATAGGAAAACGTGTTTTCGTGAAGAAATCATGACAAACTAACACAAAATGAAGATTTCATTATAACTTGACATTCTGAGTTGTTTTCATGAAACCTGCGCTTCCCCTACAAGAGTTCAACCTACCATTATAGGAAAACGTGTTTTCGTGAAGAAATCATGACAAACTAACACAAAATGAAGATTTCATTATAACTTGACATTCTGAGTTGTTTTCATGAAACCTGCGCTTCCCCTATAAGAGTTCAACCTACCGTTATAGGAAAACGTGTTTTCGTGAAGAAATCATGACAAACTAACACAAAATGAAGATTTCATTATAACTTGACATTCTGAGTTTATTTCATGATACCTGCGCTTCCCCTACAAGAGTTCAACCTACCATTATAGGAAAACGTGTTTTCGTGAAGAAATCATGACAAACTAACACAAAATGAAGATTTCATTATAACTTGACATTCTGAGTTGTTTTCATGAAACCTGCGCTTCCCCTACAAGAGTTCAACCTACCATTATAGGAAAACGTGTTTTCGTGAAGAAATCATGACAAACTAACACAAAATGAAGATTTCATTATAACTTGACATTCTGAGTTGTTTTCATGAAACCTGCGCTTCCCCTATAAGAGTTCGACCTACCATTATAGGAAAACGTGTTTTCGTGAAGAAATCATGACAAACTAACACAAAATGAAGATTTCATTATAACTTGACATTCTGAGTTGTTTTCATGAAACCTGCGCTTCCCCTACAAGAGTTCAACCTACCATTATAGGAAAACGTGTTTTCGTGAAGAAATCATGACAAACTAACACAAAATGAAGATTTCATTATAACTTGACATTCTGAGTTGTTTTCATGAAACCTGCGCTTCCCCTACAAGAGTTCGACCTACCATTATAGGAAAACGTGTTTTCGTGAAGAAATCATGACAAACTAACACAAAATGAAGATTTCATTATAACTTGACATTCTGAGTTGTTTTCATGAAACCTGCGCTTCCCCTATAAGAGTTAAACCTACCATTATAGGAAAACGTGTTTTCGTGAAGAAATCATGACAAACTAACACAAAATGAAGATTTCATTATAACTTGACATTCTGAGTTGTTTTCATGAAACCTGCGCTTCCCCTATAAGAGTTCAACCTACCATTATAGGAAAACGTGTTTTCGTGAAGAAATCATGACAAACTAACACAAAATGAAGATTTCATTATAACTTGACATTCTGAGTTGTTTTCATGAAACCTGCGCTTCCCCTACAAGAGTTCAACCTACCATTATAGGAAAACGTGTTTTCGTGAAGAAATCATGACAAACTAACACAAAATGAAGATTTCATTATAACTTGACATTCTGAGTTGTTTTCATGAAACCTGCGCTTCCCCTACAAGAGTTCAACCTACCATTATAGGAAAACGTGTTTTCGTAAAGAAATCATGACAAACTAACACAAAATGAAGATTTCATTATAACGTGACATTCTGAGTTGTTTTCATGAAACCTGCGCTTCCCCTATAAGAGCTCAACCTACCATTATAGGAAAACGTGTTTTCGTGAAGAAATCATGACAAACTAACACAAAATGAAGATTTCATTATAACTTGACATTCTGAGTTGTTTTCATGAAACCTGCGCTTCCCCTATAAGAGTTCAACCTACCATTATAGGAAAACGTGTTTTCGTGAAGAAATCATGACAAACTAACACAAAATGAAGATTTCATTATAACTTGACATTCTGAGTTGTTTTCATGAAACCTGCGCTTCCCCTATAAGAGTTCAACCTACCATTATAGGAAAACGTGTTTTCGTGAAGAAATCATGACAAACTAACACAAAATGAAGATTTCATTATAACTTGACATTCTGAGCTCATTTCATGAAACCTGCGCTTCCCCTATAAGAGTTCGACCTACTATTATAGGAAAACGTGTTTTCGTAAAGAAATCATGACAAACTAACACAAAATGAAGATTTCATTATAACTTGACATTCTGAGTTGATTTCATGAAACCTGCGCTTCCCCTATAAGAGTTCGACCTAACATTATAGGAAAACGTGTTTTCGTGAAGAAATCATGACAAACTAACACAAAATGAAGATTTCATTATAACTTGACATTCTGAGCTCATTTCATGAAACCTGCGCTTCCCCTACAAGAGTTCGACCTACCATTATAGGAAAACGTGTTTTCGTGAAGAAATCATGACAAACTAACATAAAATGAAGATTTCATTATAACTTGACATTCTGAGTTCATTTCATGAATCCTGCGCTTCCCCTACAAGAGTTCGACCTACCATTATAGGAAAACGTGTTTTCGTGAAGAAATCATGACAAACTAACACAAAATGAAGATTTCATTATAACTTGACATTCTGAGTTTATTTCATGAAACCTGCGCTTCCCCTACAAGAGTTTGACCTACCATTATAGGAAAACGTGTTTTCGTGAAGAAATCATGACAAACTAACACAAAATGAAGATTTCATTATAACTTGACATTCTGAGTTTATTTCATGAAACCTGCGCTTCCCCTACAAGAGTTCGACCTACCATTATAGGAAAACGTGTTTTCGTGAAGAAATCATGACAAACTAACATAAAATGAAGATTTCATTATAACTTGACATTCTGATTTCATTTCATGAATCCTGCGCTTCCCCTACAAGAGTTCGACCTACCATTATAGGAAAACGTGTTTTCGTGAAGAAATCATGACAAACTAACACAAAATGAAGATTTCATTATAACTTGACATTCTGAGTTTATTTCATGAAACCTGCGCTTCCCCTACAAGAGTTCGACCTACCATTATAGGAAAACGTGTTTTCGTGAAGAAATCATGACAAACTAACACAAAATGAAGATTTCATTATAACTTGACATTCTGAGTTTATTTCATGAAACCTGCGCTTCCCCTACAAGAGTTCGACCTACCATTATAGGAAAACGTGTTTTCGTGAAGAAATCATGACAAACTAACACAAAATGAAGATTTCATTATAACTTGACATTCTGAGTTGTTTTCATGAAACCTGCGCTTCCCCTATAAGAGTTCAACCTACCATTATAGGAAAACGTGTTTTCGTGAAGAAATCATGACAAACTAACACAAAATGAAGATTTCATTATAACTTGACATTCTGAGTTGTTTTCATGAAACCTGCGCTTCCCCTATAAGAGTTCAACCTACCATTATAGGAAAACGTGTTTTCGTGAAGAAATCATGACAAACTAACACAAAATGAAGATTTCATTATAACTTGACATTCTGAGTTGTTTTCATGAAACCTGCGCTTCCCCTATAAGAGTTCAACCTACCATTATAGGAAAACGTGTTTTCGTGAAGAAATCATGACAAACTAACACAAAATGAAGATTTCATTATAACTTGACATTCTGAGTTGTTTTCATGAAACCTGCGCTTCCCCTATAAGAGTTCAACCTACCATTATAGGAAAACGTGTTTTCGTGAAGAAATCATGACAAACTAACACAAAATGAAGATTTCATTATAACTTGACATTCTGAGTTGTTTTCATGATACCTGCGCTTCCCCTACAAGAGTTCGACCTACCATTATAGGAAAACGTGTTTTCGTGAAGAAATCATGACAAACTAACACAAAATGAAGATTTCATTATAACTTGACATTCTGAGTTGTTTTCATGAAACCTGCGCTTCCCCTATAAGAGTTCAACCTACCATTATAGGAAAACGTGTTTTCGTGAAGAAATCATGACAAACTAACACAAAATGAAGATTTCATTATAACTTGACATTCTGAGTTGTTTTCATGAAACCTGCGCTTCCCCTATAAGAGTTCAACCTACCATTATAGGAAAACGTGTTTTCATGAAGAAATCATGACAAACTAACACAAAATGAAGATTTCATTATAACTTGACATTCTGAGTTGTTTTCATGAAACCTGCGCTTCCCCTATAAGAGTTCAACCTACCATTATAGGAAAACGTGTTTTCGTGAAGAAATCATGACAAACTAACACAAAATGAAGATTTCATTATAACTTGACATTCTGAGTTGTTTTCATGAAACCTGCGCTTCCCCTACAAGAGTTCAACCTACCATTATAGGAAAACGTGTTTTCGTAAAGAAATCATGACAAACTAACACAAAATGAAGATTTCATTATAACTTGACATTCTGAGCTCATTTCATGAAACCTGCGCTTCCCCTACAAGAGTTCGACCTACCATTATAGGAAAACGTGTTTTCGTGAAGAAATCATGACAAACTAACACAAAATGAAGATTTCATTATAACTTGACATTCTGAGTTTATTTCATGAAACCTGCGCTTCCCCTACAAGAGTTCGACCTACCATTATAGGAAAACGTGTTTTCGTGAAGAAATCATGACAAACTAACACAAAATGAAGATTTCATTATAACTTGACATTCTGAGTTGTTTTCATGAAACCTGCGCTTCCCCTATAAGAGTTCAACCTACCATTATAGGAAAACGTGTTTTCGTGAAGAAATCATGACAAACTAACACAAAATGAAGATTTCATTATAACTTGACATTCTGAGCTCATTTCATGAAACCTGCGCTTCCCCTATAAGAGTTCGACCTACCATTATAGGAAAACGTGTTTTCGTGAAGAAATCATGACAAACTAACACAAAATGAAGATTTCATTATAACTTGACATTCTGAGTTTATTTCATGAAACCTGCGCTTCCCCTACAAGAGTTCGACCTACCATTATAGGAAAACGTGTTTTCGTGAAGAAATCATGACAAACTAACACAAAATGAAGATTTCATTATAACTTGACATTCTGAGTTGTTTTCATGAAACCTGCGCTTCTCCTATAAGAGTTAAACCTACCATTATAGGAAAACGTGTTTTCGTGAAGAAATCATGACAAACTAACACAAAATGAAGATTTCATTATAACTTGACATTCTG
Source organism: Paramormyrops kingsleyae (assembly GCF_048594095.1). NCBI lineage: Eukaryota > Metazoa > Chordata > Actinopteri > Osteoglossiformes > Mormyridae > Paramormyrops > Paramormyrops kingsleyae. The sequence continues at coordinate 966,890 of NW_027325968.1, forward strand.
AGTTGTTTTCATGAAACCTGCGCTTCCCCTACAAGAGTTCGACCTACCATTATAGGAAAACGTGTTTTCGTGAAGAAATCATGACAAACTAACACAAAATGAAGATTTCATTATAACTTGACATTCTGAGTTGTTTTCATGAAACCTGCGCTTCCCCTACAAGAGTTCAACCTACCATTATAGGAAAACGTGTTTTCGTGAAGAAATCATGACAAACTAACACAAAATGAAGATTTCATTATAACTTGACATTCTGAGTTGTTTTCATGAAACCTGCGCTTCCCCTACAAGAGTTCGACCTACCATTATAGGAAAACGTGTTTTCGTGAAGAAATCATGACAAACTAACACAAAATGAAGATTTCATTATAACTTGACATTCTGAGTTGTTTTCATGAAACCTGCGCTTCCCCTATAAGAGTTAAACCTACCATTATAGGAAAACGTGTTTTCGTGAAGAAATCATGACAAACTAACACAAAATGAAGATTTCATTATAACTTGACATTCTGAGTTGTTTTCATGAAACCTGCGCTTCCCCTATAAGAGTTCAACCTACCATTATAGGAAAACGTGTTTTCGTGAAGAAATCATGACAAACTAACACAAAATGAAGATTTCATTATAACTTGACATTCTGAGTTGTTTTCATGAAACCTGCGCTTCCCCTACAAGAGTTCAACCTACCATTATAGGAAAACGTGTTTTCGTGAAGAAATCATGACAAACTAACACAAAATGAAGATTTCATTATAACTTGACATTCTGAGTTGTTTTCATGAAACCTGCGCTTCCCCTACAAGAGTTCAACCTACCATTATAGGAAAACGTGTTTTCGTAAAGAAATCATGACAAACTAACACAAAATGAAGATTTCATTATAACGTGACATTCTGAGTTGTTTTCATGAAACCTGCGCTTCCCCTATAAGAGCTCAACCTACCATTATAGGAAAACGTGTTTTCGTGAAGAAATCATGACAAACTAACACAAAATGAAGATTTCATTATAACTTGACATTCTGAGTTGTTTTCATGAAACCTGCGCTTCCCCTATAAGAGTTCAACCTACCATTATAGGAAAACGTGTTTTCGTGAAGAAATCATGACAAACTAACACAAAATGAAGATTTCATTATAACTTGACATTCTGAGTTGTTTTCATGAAACCTGCGCTTCCCCTATAAGAGTTCAACCTACCATTATAGGAAAACGTGTTTTCGTGAAGAAATCATGACAAACTAACACAAAATGAAGATTTCATTATAACTTGACATTCTGAGTTGTTTTCATGAAACCTGCGCTTCCCCTACAAGAGTTCAACCTACCATTATAGGAAAACGTGTTTTCGTGAAGAAATCATGACAAACTAACACAAAATGAAGATTTCATTATAACTTGACATTCTGAGTTGTTTTCATGAAACCTGCGCTTCCCCTACAAGAGTTCAACCTACCATTATAGGAAAACGTGTTTTCGTGAAGAAATCATGACAAACTAACACAAAATGAAGATTTCATTATAACTTGACATTCTGAGTTGTTTTCATGAAACCTGCGCTTCCCCTATAAGAGTTCAACCTACCGTTATAGGAAAACGTGTTTTCGTGAAGAAATCATGACAAACTAACACAAAATGAAGATTTCATTATAACTTGACATTCTGAGTTTATTTCATGATACCTGCGCTTCCCCTACAAGAGTTCAACCTACCATTATAGGAAAACGTGTTTTCGTGAAGAAATCATGACAAACTAACACAAAATGAAGATTTCATTATAACTTGACATTCTGAGTTGTTTTCATGAAACCTGCGCTTCCCCTACAAGAGTTCAACCTACCATTATAGGAAAACGTGTTTTCGTGAAGAAATCATGACAAACTAACACAAAATGAAGATTTCATTATAACTTGACATTCTGAGTTGTTTTCATGAAACCTGCGCTTCCCCTATAAGAGTTCGACCTACCATTATAGGAAAACGTGTTTTCGTGAAGAAATCATGACAAACTAACACAAAATGAAGATTTCATTATAACTTGACATTCTGAGTTGTTTTCATGAAACCTGCGCTTCCCCTACAAGAGTTCAACCTACCATTATAGGAAAACGTGTTTTCGTGAAGAAATCATGACAAACTAACACAAAATGAAGATTTCATTATAACTTGACATTCTGAGTTGTTTTCATGAAACCTGCGCTTCCCCTACAAGAGTTCGACCTACCATTATAGGAAAACGTGTTTTCGTGAAGAAATCATGACAAACTAACACAAAATGAAGATTTCATTATAACTTGACATTCTGAGTTGTTTTCATGAAACCTGCGCTTCCCCTATAAGAGTTAAACCTACCATTATAGGAAAACGTGTTTTCGTGAAGAAATCATGACAAACTAACACAAAATGAAGATTTCATTATAACTTGACATTCTGAGTTGTTTTCATGAAACCTGCGCTTCCCCTATAAGAGTTCAACCTACCATTATAGGAAAACGTGTTTTCGTGAAGAAATCATGACAAACTAACACAAAATGAAGATTTCATTATAACTTGACATTCTGAGTTGTTTTCATGAAACCTGCGCTTCCCCTACAAGAGTTCAACCTACCATTATAGGAAAACGTGTTTTCGTGAAGAAATCATGACAAACTAACACAAAATGAAGATTTCATTATAACTTGACATTCTGAGTTGTTTTCATGAAACCTGCGCTTCCCCTACAAGAGTTCAACCTACCATTATAGGAAAACGTGTTTTCGTAAAGAAATCATGACAAACTAACACAAAATGAAGATTTCATTATAACGTGACATTCTGAGTTGTTTTCATGAAACCTGCGCTTCCCCTATAAGAGCTCAACCTACCATTATAGGAAAACGTGTTTTCGTGAAGAAATCATGACAAACTAACACAAAATGAAGATTTCATTATAACATGACATTCTGAGTTGTTTTCATGAAACCTGCGCTTCCCCTATAAGAGTTCAACCTACCATTATAGGAAAACGTGTTTTCGTGAAGAAATCATGACAAACTAACACAAAATGAAGATTTCATTATAACTTGACATTCTGAGTTGTTTTCATGAAACCTGCGCTTCCCCTATAAGAGTTCAACCTACCATTATAGGAAAACGTGTTTTCGTGAAGAAATCATGACAAACTAACACAAAATGAAGATTTCATTATAACTTGACATTCTGAGCTCATTTCATGAAACCTGCGCTTCCCCTATAAGAGTTCGACCTACTATTATAGGAAAACGTGTTTTCGTAAAGAAATCATGACAAACTAACACAAAATGAAGATTTCATTATAACTTGACATTCTGAGTTGATTTCATGAAACCTGCGCTTCCCCTATAAGAGTTCGACCTAACATTATAGGAAAACGTGTTTTCGTGAAGAAATCATGACAAACTAACACAAAATGAAGATTTCATTATAACTTGACATTCTGAGTTGTTTTCATGAAACCTGCGCTTCCCCTATAAGAGTTCAACCTACCATTATAGGAAAACGTGTTTTCGTGAAGAAATCATGACAAACTAACACAAAATGAAGATTTCATTATAACTTGACATTCTGAGCTCATTTCATGAAACCTGCGCTTCCCCTATAAGAGTTCGACCTACTATTATAGGAAAACGTGTTTTCGTAAAGAAATCATGACAAACTAACACAAAATGAAGATTTCATTATAACTTGACATTCTGAGTTGATTTCATGAAACCTGCGCTTCCCCTATAAGAGTTCGACCTAACATTATAGGAAAACGTGTTTTCGTGAAGAAATCATGACAAACTAACACAAAATGAAGATTTCATTATAACTTGACATTCTGAGCTCATTTCATGAAACCTGCGCTTCCCCTACAAGAGTTCGACCTACCATTATAGGAAAACGTGTTTTCGTGAAGAAATCATGACAAACTAACATAAAATGAAGATTTCATTATAACTTGACATTCTGAGTTCATTTCATGAATCCTGCGCTTCCCCTACAAGAGTTCGACCTACCATTATAGGAAAACGTGTTTTCGTGAAGAAATCATGACAAACTAACACAAAATGAAGATTTCATTATAACTTGACATTCTGAGTTTATTTCATGAAACCTGCGCTTCCCCTACAAGAGTTTGACCTACCATTATAGGAAAACGTGTTTTCGTGAAGAAATCATGACAAACTAACACAAAATGAAGATTTCATTATAACTTGACATTCTGAGTTTATTTCATGAAACCTGCGCTTCCCCTACAAGAGTTCGACCTACCATTATAGGAAAACGTGTTTTCGTGAAGAAATCATGACAAACTAACATAAAATGAAGATTTCATTATAACTTGACATTCTGAGCTCATTTCATGAATCCTGCGCTTCCCCTACAAGAGTTCGACCTACCATTATAGGAAAACGTGTTTTCGTGAAGAAATCATGACAAACTAACACAAAATGAAGATTTCATTATAACTTGACATTCTGAGTTGTTTTCATGAAACCTGCGCTTCCCCTATAAGAGTTCAACCTACCATTATAGGAAAACGTGTTTTCATGAAGAAATCATGACAAACTAACACAAAATGAAGATTTCATTATAACTTGACATTCTGAGTTGTTTTCATGAAACCTGCGCTTCCCCTACAAGAGTTCAACCTACCATTATAGGAAAACGTGTTTTCGTGAAGAAATCATGACAAACTAACACAAAATGAAGATTTCATTATAACTTGACATTCTGAGTTGTTTTCATGAAACCTGCGCTTCCCCTATAAGAGTTCAACCTACCATTATAGGAAAACGTGTTTTCGTGAAGAAATCATGACAAACTAACACAAAATGAAGATTTCATTATAACTTGACATTCTGAGTTGTTTTCATGATACCTGCGCTTCCCCTACAAGAGTTCGACCTACCATTATAGGAAAACGTGTTTTCGTGAAGAAATCATGACAAACTAACACAAAATGAAGATTTCATTATATCTTGACATTCTGAGTTGTTTTCATGAAACCTGCGCTTCCCCTATAAGAGTTCGATCTACCATTATAGGAAAACGTGTTTTCGTGAAGAAATCATGACAAACTAACACAAAATGAAGATTTCATTATAACTTGACATTCTGAGTTTATTTCATGAAACCTGCGCTTCCCCTACAAGAGTTCGACCTACCATTATAGGAAAACGTGTTTTCGTGAAGAAATCATGACAAACTAACACAAAATGAAGATTTCATTATAACTTGACATTCTGAGTTGTTTTCATGAAACCTGCGCTTCCCCTATAAGAGTTCGACCTACTATTATAGGATAACGTGTTTTCGTAAAGATGTCATGACAAACTAACACAAAATGAAGATTTCATTATAACTTGACATTCTGAGTTGATTTCATGAAACCTGCGCTTCCCCTATAAGAGTTCGACCTAACATTATAGGAAAACGTGTTTTCGTGAAGAAATCATGACAAACTAACACAAAATGAAGATTTCATTATAACTTGACATTCTGAGCTCATTTCATGAAACCTGCGCTTCCCCTACAAGAGTTCGATCTACCATTATAGGAAAACGTGTTTTCGTGAAGAAATCATGACAAACTAACAAAAAATGAAGATTTCATTATAACTTGACATTCTGAGTTCATTTCATGAATCCTGCGCTTCCCCTACAAGAGTTCGACCTACCATTATAGGAAAACGTGTTTTCGTGAAGAAATCATGACAAACTAACACAAAATGAAGATTTCATTATAACTTGACATTCTGAGTTTATTTCATGAAACCTGCGCTTCCCCTACAAGAGTTCGACCTACCATTATAGGAAAACGTGTTTTCGTGAAGAAATCATGACAAACTAACACAAAATGAAGATTTCATTATAACTTGACATTCTGAGTTGTTTTCATGAAACCTGCGCTTCCCCTATAAGAGTTCAACCTACCATTATAGGAAAACGTGTTTTCGTGAAGAAATCATGACAAACTAACACAAAATGAAGATTTCATTATAACTTGACATTCTGAGTTGTTTTCATGAAACCTGCGCTTCCCCTACAAGAGTTCAACCTACCATTATAGGAAAACGTGTTTTCGTGAAGAAATCATGACAAACTAACACAAAATGAAGATTTCATTATAACTTGACATTCTGAGCTCATTTCATGAAACCTGCGCTTCCCCTACAAGAGTTCGACCTACCATTATAGGAAAACGTGTTTTCGTGAAGAAATCATGACAAACTAACACAAAATGAAGATTTCATTATAACTTGACATTCTGAGTTTATTTCATGAAACCTGCGCTTCCCCTACAAGAGTTCGACCTACCATTATAGGAAAACGTGTTTTCGTGAAGAAATCATGACAAACTAACACAAAATGAAGATTTCATTATAACTTGACATTCTGAGTTGTTTTCATGAAACCTGCGCTTCCCCTATAAGAGTTCGACCTACCATTATAGGAAAACGTGTTTTCGTGAAGAAATCATGACAAACTAACACAAAATGAAGATTTCATTATAACTTGACATTCTGAGTTGTTTTCATGAAACCTGCGCTTCCCCTATAAGAGTTCAACCTACCATTATAGGAAAACGTGTTTTCGTGAAGAAATCATGACAAACTAACACAAAATGAAGATTTCATTATAACTTGACATTCTGAGTTGTTTTCATGTAACCTGCGCTTCCCCTATAAGAGTTCAACCTACCATTATAGGAAAACGTGTTTTCGTGAAGAAATCATGACAAACTAACACAAAATGAAGATTTCATTATAACTTGACATTCTGAGCTCATTTCATGAAACCTGCGCTTCCCCTATAAGAGTTCGACCTACTATTATAGGAAAACGTGTTTTCGTAAAGAAATCATGACAAACTAACACAAAATGAAGATTTCATTATAACTTGACATTCTGAGTTGATTTCATGAAACCTGCGCTTCCCCTATAAGAGTTCGACCTAACATTATAGGAAAACGTGTTTTCGTGAAGAAATCATGACAAACTAACACAAAATGAAGATTTCATTATAACTTGACATTCTGAGCTCATTTCATGAAACCTGCGCTTCCCCTACAAGAGTTCGACCTACCATTATAGGAAAACGTGTTTTCGTGAAGAAATCATGACAAACTAACAAAAAATGAAGATTTCATTATAACTTGACATTCTGAGTTCATTTCATGAATCCTGCGCTTCCCCTACAAGAGTTCGACCTACCATTATAGGAAAACGTGTTTTCGTGAAGAAATCATGACAAACTAACACAAAATGAAGATTTCATTATAACTTGACATTCTGAGTTTATTTCATGAAACCTGCGCTTCCCCTACAAGAGTTCGACCTACCATTATAGGAAAACGTGTTTTCGTGAAGAAATCATGACAAACTAACACAAAATGAAGATTTCATTATAACTTGACATTCTGAGTTGTTTTCATGAAACCTGTGCTTCTCCTATAAGAGTTCGACCTACCATTATAGGAAAACGTGTTTTCGTGAAGAAATCATGACAAACTAACACAAAATGAAGATTTCATTGTAACTTGACATTCTGAGTTGTTTTCATGAAACCTGCGCTTCCCCTATAAGAGTTTAACCTACCATTATAGGAAAACGTGTTTTCGTGAAGAAATCATGACAAACTAACACAAAATGAAGATTTCATTATAACTTGACATTCTGAGTTGTTTTCATGAAACCTGCGCTTCCCCTATAAGAGTTCAACCTACCATTATAGGAAAACGTGTTTTCATGAAGAAATCATGACAAACTAACACAAAATGAAGATTTCATTATAACTTGACATTCTGAGTTGTTTTCATGAAACCTGCGCTTCCCCTATAAGAGTTCAACCTACCATTATAGGAAAACGTGTTTTCGTGAAGAAATCATGACAAACTAACACAAAATGAAGATTTCATTATAACTTGACATTCTGAGTTGTTTTCATGAAACCTGCGCTTCCCCTACAAGAGTTCAACCTACCATTATAGGAAAACGTGTTTTCGTAAAGAAATCATGACAAACTAACACAAAATGAAGATTTCATTATAACTTGACATTCTGAGCTCATTTCATGAAACCTGCGCTTCCCCTACAAGAGTTCGACCTACCATTATAGGAAAACGTGTTTTCGTGAAGAAATCATGACAAACTAACACAAAATGAAGATTTCATTATAACTTGACATTCTGAGTTTATTTCATGAAACCTGCGCTTCCCCTACAAGAGTTCGACCTACCATTATAGGAAAACGTGTTTTCGTGAAGAAATCATGACAAACTAACACAAAATGAAGATTTCATTATAACTTGACATTCTGAGCTCATTTCATGAAACCTGCGCTTCCCCTATAAGAGTTCGACCTACCATTATAGGAAAACGTGTTTTCGTGAAGAAATCATGACAAACTAACACAAAATGAAGATTTCATTATAACTTGACATTCTGAGTTTATTTCATGAAACCTGCGCTTCCCCTACAAGAGTTCGACCTACCATTATAGGAAAACGTGTTTTCGTGAAGAAATCATGACAAACTAACACAAAATGAAGATTTCATTATAACTTGACATTCTGAGTTGTTTTCATGAAACCTGCGCTTCTCCTATAAGAGTTAAACCTACCATTATAGGAAAACGTGTTTTCGTGAAGAAATCATGACAAACTAACACAAAATGAAGATTTCATTATAACTTGACATTCTGAGTTGTTTTCATGAAACCTGCGCTTCCCCTATAAGAGTTCAACCTACCATTATAGGAAAACGTGTTTTCGTGAAGAAATCATGACAAACTAACACAAAATGAAGATTTCATTATAACTTGACATTCTGAGTTGTTTTCATGAAACCTGCGCTTCCCCTATAAGAGTTCAACCTACCATTATAGGAAAACGTGTTTTCGTGAAGAAATCATGACAAACTAACACAAAATGAAGATTTCATTATAACTTGACATTCTGAGCTCATTTCATGATACCTGCGCTTCCCCTACAAGAGTTCAACCTACCATTATAGGAAAACGTGTTTTCGTGAAGAAATCATGACAAACTAACACAAAATGAAGATTTCATTACAACTTGACATTCTGAGTTTATTTCATGAAACCTGCGCTTCCCCTACAAGAGTTCAACCTACCATTATAGGAAAACGTGTTTTCGTGAAGAAATCATGACAAACTAACACAAAATGAAGATTTCATTATAACTTGACATTCTGAGTTGTTTTCATGAAACCTGCGCTTCCCCTACAAGAGTTCGACCTACCATTATAGGAAAACGTGTTTTCGTGAAGAAATCATGACAAACTAACACAAAATGAAGATTTCATTATAACTTGACATTCTGAGTTTATTTCATGAAACCTGCGCTTCCCCTACAAGAGTTCGACCTACCATTATAGGAAAACGTGTTTTCGTGAAGAAATCATGACAAACTAACACAAAATGAAGATTTCATTATAACTTGACATTCTGAGCTCATTTCATGAATCCTGCGCTTCCCCTACAAGAGTTCGACCTACCATTATAGGAAAACGTGTTTTCGTGAAGAAATCATGACAAACTAACACAAAATGAAGATTTCATTATAACTTGACATTCTGAGTTGTTTTCATGAAACCTGCGCTTCCCCTATAAGAGTTCAACCTACCATTATAGGAAAACGTGTTTTCATGAAGAAATCATGACAAACTAACACAAAATGAAGATTTCATTATAACTTGACATTCTGAGTTGTTTTCATGAAACCTGCGCTTCCCCTACAAGAGTTCAACCTACCATTATAGGAAAACGTGTTTTCGTGAAGAAATCATGACAAACTAACACAAAATGAAGATTTCATTATAACTTGACATTCTGAGCTCATTTCATGAAACCTGCGCTTCCCCTACAAGAGTTCGACCTACCATTATAGGAAAACGTGTTTTCGTGAGGAAATCATGACAAACTAACACGAAATGAAGATTTCATTATAACTTGACATTCTGAGTTTATTTCATGAAACCTGCGCTTCCCCTACAAGAGTTCGACCTACCATTATAGGAAAACGTGTTTTCGTAAAGAAATCATGACAAACTAACACAAAATGAAGATTTCATTATAACTTGACATTCTGAGTTTATTTCATGAAACCTGCGCTTCCCCTACAAGAGTTCGACCTACCATTATAGGAAAACGTGTTTTCGTGAAGAAATCATGACAAACTAACACAAAATGAAGATTTCATTATAACTTGACATTCTGAGTTGTTTTCATGAAACCTGCGCTTCCCCTATAAGAGTTAAACCTACCATTATAGGAAAACGTGTTTTCGTGAAGAAATCATGACAAACTAACACAAAATGAAGATTTCATTATAACTTGACATTCTGAGTTGTTTTCATGAAACCTGCGCTTCCCCTATAAGAGTTAAACCTACCATTATAGGAAAACGTGTTTTCGTGAAGAAATCATGACAAACTAACACAAAATGAAGATTTCATTATAACTTGACATTCTGAGTTGTTTTCATGAAACCTGCGCTTACCCTATAAGAGTTAAACCTACCATTATAGGAAAACGTGTTTTCGTGAAGAAATCATGACAAACTAACACAAAATGAAGATTTCATTATAACTTGACATTCTGAGTTGTTTTCATGAAACCTGCGCTTCCCCTATAAGAGTTCAACCTACCATTATAGGAAAACGTGTTTTCGTGAAGAAATCATGACAAACTAACACAAAATGAAGATTTCATTATAACTTGACATTCTGAGTTGTTTTCATGAAACCTGCGCTTCCCCTATAAGAGTTCAACCTACCATTATAGGAAAACGTGTTTTCGTGAAGAAATCATGACAAACTAACACAAAATGAAGATTTCATTATAACTTGACATTCTGAGTTGTTTTCATGAAACCTGCGCTTCCCCTACAAGAGTTCAACCTACCATTATAGGAAAACGTGTTTTCGTGAAGAAATCATGACAAACTAACACAAAATGAAGATTTCATTATAACTTGACATTCTGAGTTGTTTTCATGAAACCTGCGCTTCCCCTATAAGAGTTCAACCTACCGTTATAGGAAAACGTGTTTTCGTGAAGAAATCATGACAAACTAACACAAAATGAAGATTTCATTATAACTTGACATTCTGAGTTTATTTCATGATACCTGCGCTTCCCCTACAAGAGTTCAACCTACCATTATAGGAAAACGTGTTTTCGTGAAGAAATCATGACAAACTAACACAAAATGAAGATTTCATTATAACTTGACATTCTGAGTTGTTTTCATGAAACCTGCGCTTCCCCTACAAGAGTTCAACCTACCATTATAGGAAAACGTGTTTTCGTGAAGAAATCATGACAAACTAACACAAAATGAAGATTTCATTATAACTTGACATTCTGAGTTGTTTTCATGAAACCTGCGCTTCCCCTATAAGAGTTCGACCTACCATTATAGGAAAACGTGTTTTCGTGAAGAAATCATGACAAACTAACACAAAATGAAGATTTCATTATAACTTGACATTCTGAGTTGTTTTCATGAAACCTGCGCTTCCCCTACAAGAGTTCAACCTACCATTATAGGAAAACGTGTTTTCGTGAAGAAATCATGACAAACTAACACAAAATGAAGATTTCATTATAACTTGACATTCTGAGTTGTTTTCATGAAACCTGCGCTTCCCCTACAAGAGTTCGACCTACCATTATAGGAAAACGTGTTTTCGTGAAGAAATCATGACAAACTAACACAAAATGAAGATTTCATTATAACTTGACATTCTGAGTTGTTTTCATGAAACCTGCGCTTCCCCTATAAGAGTTAAACCTACCATTATAGGAAAACGTGTTTTCGTGAAGAAATCATGACAAACTAACACAAAATGAAGATTTCATTATAACTTGACATTCTGAGTTGTTTTCATGAAACCTGCGCTTCCCCTATAAGAGTTCAACCTACCATTATAGGAAAACGTGTTTTCGTGAAGAAATCATGACAAACTAACACAAAATGAAGATTTCATTATAACTTGACATTCTGAGTTGTTTTCATGAAACCTGCGCTTCCCCTACAAGAGTTCAACCTACCATTATAGGAAAACGTGTTTTCGTGAAGAAATCATGACAAACTAACACAAAATGAAGATTTCATTATAACTTGACATTCTGAGTTGTTTTCATGAAACCTGCGCTTCCCCTACAAGAGTTCAACCTACCATTATAGGAAAACGTGTTTTCGTAAAGAAATCATGACAAACTAACACAAAATGAAGATTTCATTATAACGTGACATTCTGAGTTGTTTTCATGAAACCTGCGCTTCCCCTATAAGAGCTCAACCTACCATTATAGGAAAACGTGTTTTCGTGAAGAAATCATGACAAACTAACACAAAATGAAGATTTCATTATAACTTGACATTCTGAGTTGTTTTCATGAAACCTGCGCTTCCCCTATAAGAGTTCAACCTACCATTATAGGAAAACGTGTTTTCGTGAAGAAATCATGACAAACTAACACAAAATGAAGATTTCATTATAACTTGACATTCTGAGTTGTTTTCATGAAACCTGCGCTTCCCCTATAAGAGTTCAACCTACCATTATAGGAAAACGTGTTTTCGTGAAGAAATCATGACAAACTAACACAAAATGAAGATTTCATTATAACTTGACATTCTGAGCTCATTTCATGAAACCTGCGCTTCCCCTATAAGAGTTCGACCTACTATTATAGGAAAACGTGTTTTCGTAAAGAAATCATGACAAACTAACACAAAATGAAGATTTCATTATAACTTGACATTCTGAGTTGATTTCATGAAACCTGCGCTTCCCCTATAAGAGTTCGACCTAACATTATAGGAAAACGTGTTTTCGTGAAGAAATCATGACAAACTAACACAAAATGAAGATTTCATTATAACTTGACATTCTGAGCTCATTTCATGAAACCTGCGCTTCCCCTACAAGAGTTCGACCTACCATTATAGGAAAACGTGTTTTCGTGAAGAAATCATGACAAACTAACATAAAATGAAGATTTCATTATAACTTGACATTCTGAGTTCATTTCATGAATCCTGCGCTTCCCCTACAAGAGTTCGACCTACCATTATAGGAAAACGTGTTTTCGTGAAGAAATCATGACAAACTAACACAAAATGAAGATTTCATTATAACTTGACATTCTGAGTTTATTTCATGAAACCTGCGCTTCCCCTACAAGAGTTTGACCTACCATTATAGGAAAACGTGTTTTCGTGAAGAAATCATGACAAACTAACACAAAATGAAGATTTCATTATAACTTGACATTCTGAGTTTATTTCATGAAACCTGCGCTTCCCCTACAAGAGTTCGACCTACCATTATAGGAAAACGTGTTTTCGTGAAGAAATCATGACAAACTAACATAAAATGAAGATTTCATTATAACTTGACATTCTGATTTCATTTCATGAATCCTGCGCTTCCCCTACAAGAGTTCGACCTACCATTATAGGAAAACGTGTTTTCGTGAAGAAATCATGACAAACTAACACAAAATGAAGATTTCATTATAACTTGACATTCTGAGTTTATTTCATGAAACCTGCGCTTCCCCTACAAGAGTTCGACCTACCATTATAGGAAAACGTGTTTTCGTGAAGAAATCATGACAAACTAACACAAAATGAAGATTTCATTATAACTTGACATTCTGAGTTTATTTCATGAAACCTGCGCTTCCCCTACAAGAGTTCGACCTACCATTATAGGAAAACGTGTTTTCGTGAAGAAATCATGACAAACTAACACAAAATGAAGATTTCATTATAACTTGACATTCTGAGTTGTTTTCATGAAACCTGCGCTTCCCCTATAAGAGTTCAACCTACCATTATAGGAAAACGTGTTTTCGTGAAGAAATCATGACAAACTAACACAAAATGAAGATTTCATTATAACTTGACATTCTGAGTTGTTTTCATGAAACCTGCGCTTCCCCTATAAGAGTTCAACCTACCATTATAGGAAAACGTGTTTTCGTGAAGAAATCATGACAAACTAACACAAAATGAAGATTTCATTATAACTTGACATTCTGAGTTGTTTTCATGAAACCTGCGCTTCCCCTATAAGAGTTCAACCTACCATTATAGGAAAACGTGTTTTCGTGAAGAAATCATGACAAACTAACACAAAATGAAGATTTCATTATAACTTGACATTCTGAGTTGTTTTCATGAAACCTGCGCTTCCCCTATAAGAGTTCAACCTACCATTATAGGAAAACGTGTTTTCGTGAAGAAATCATGACAAACTAACACAAAATGAAGATTTCATTATAACTTGACATTCTGAGTTGTTTTCATGATACCTGCGCTTCCCCTACAAGAGTTCGACCTACCATTATAGGAAAACGTGTTTTCGTGAAGAAATCATGACAAACTAACACAAAATGAAGATTTCATTATAACTTGACATTCTGAGTTGTTTTCATGAAACCTGCGCTTCCCCTATAAGAGTTCAACCTACCATTATAGGAAAACGTGTTTTCGTGAAGAAATCATGACAAACTAACACAAAATGAAGATTTCATTATAACTTGACATTCTGAGTTGTTTTCATGAAACCTGCGCTTCCCCTATAAGAGTTCAACCTACCATTATAGGAAAACGTGTTTTCATGAAGAAATCATGACAAACTAACACAAAATGAAGATTTCATTATAACTTGACATTCTGAGTTGTTTTCATGAAACCTGCGCTTCCCCTATAAGAGTTCAACCTACCATTATAGGAAAACGTGTTTTCGTGAAGAAATCATGACAAACTAACACAAAATGAAGATTTCATTATAACTTGACATTCTGAGTTGTTTTCATGAAACCTGCGCTTCCCCTACAAGAGTTCAACCTACCATTATAGGAAAACGTGTTTTCGTAAAGAAATCATGACAAACTAACACAAAATGAAGATTTCATTATAACTTGACATTCTGAGCTCATTTCATGAAACCTGCGCTTCCCCTACAAGAGTTCGACCTACCATTATAGGAAAACGTGTTTTCGTGAAGAAATCATGACAAACTAACACAAAATGAAGATTTCATTATAACTTGACATTCTGAGTTTATTTCATGAAACCTGCGCTTCCCCTACAAGAGTTCGACCTACCATTATAGGAAAACGTGTTTTCGTGAAGAAATCATGACAAACTAACACAAAATGAAGATTTCATTATAACTTGACATTCTGAGTTGTTTTCATGAAACCTGCGCTTCCCCTATAAGAGTTCAACCTACCATTATAGGAAAACGTGTTTTCGTGAAGAAATCATGACAAACTAACACAAAATGAAGATTTCATTATAACTTGACATTCTGAGCTCATTTCATGAAACCTGCGCTTCCCCTATAAGAGTTCGACCTACCATTATAGGAAAACGTGTTTTCGTGAAGAAATCATGACAAACTAACACAAAATGAAGATTTCATTATAACTTGACATTCTGAGTTTATTTCATGAAACCTGCGCTTCCCCTACAAGAGTTCGACCTACCATTATAGGAAAACGTGTTTTCGTGAAGAAATCATGACAAACTAACACAAAATGAAGATTTCATTATAACTTGACATTCTGAGTTGTTTTCATGAAACCTGCGCTTCTCCTATAAGAGTTAAACCTACCATTATAGGAAAACGTGTTTTCGTGAAGAAATCATGACAAACTAACACAAAATGAAGATTTCATTATAACTTGACATTCTGAGTTGTTTTCATGAAACCTGCGCTTCCCCTACAAGAGTTCGACCTACCATTATAGGAAAACGTGTTTTCGTGAAGAAATCATGACAAACTAACACAAAATGAAGATTTCATTATAACTTGACATTCTGAGTTGTTTTCATGAAACCTGCGCTTCCCCTACAAGAGTTCAACCTACCATTATAGGAAAACGTGTTTTCGTGAAGAAATCATGACAAACTAACACAAAATGAAGATTTCATTATAACTTGACATTCTGAGTTGTTTTCATGAAACCTGCGCTTCCCCTACAAGAGTTCGACCTACCATTATAGGAAAACGTGTTTTCGTGAAGAAATCATGACAAACTAACACAAAATGAAGATTTCATTATAACTTGACATTCTGAGTTGTTTTCATGAAACCTGCGCTTCCCCTATAAGAGTTAAACCTACCATTATAGGAAAACGTGTTTTCGTGAAGAAATCATGACAAACTAACACAAAATGAAGATTTCATTATAACTTGACATTCTGAGTTGTTTTCATGAAACCTGCGCTTCCCCTATAAGAGTTAAACCTACCATTATAGGAAAACGTGTTTTCGTGAAGAAATCATGACAAACTAACACAAAATGAAGATTTCATTATAACTTGACATTCTGAGTTGTTTTCATGAAACCTGCGCTTCCCCTACAAGAGTTCAACCTACCATTATAGGAAAACGTGTTTTCGTGAAGAAATCATGACAAACTAACACAAAATGAAGATTTCATTATAACTTGACATTCTGAGTTGTTTTCATGAAACCTGCGCTTCCCCTACAAGAGTTCAACCTACCATTATAGGAAAACGTGTTTTCGTAAAGAAATCATGACAAACTAACACAAAATGAAGATTTCATTATAACGTGACATTCTGAGTTGTTTTCATGAAACCTGCGCTTCCCCTATAAGAGCTCAACCTACCATTATAGGAAAACGTGTTTTCGTGAAGAAATCATGACAAACTAACACAAAATGAAGATTTCATTATAACTTGACATTCTGAGTTGTTTTCATGAAACCTGCGCTTCCCCTATAAGAGTTCAACCTACCATTATAGGAAAACGTGTTTTCGTGAAGAAATCATGACAAACTAACACAAAATGAAGATTTCATTATAACTTGACATTCTGAGTTGTTTTCATGAAACCTGCGCTTCCCCTATAAGAGTTCAACCTACCATTATAGGAAAACGTGTTTTCGTGAAGAAATCATGACAAACTAACACAAAATGAAGATTTCATTATAACTTGACATTCTGAGTTGTTTTCATGAAACCTGCGCTTCCCCTACAAGAGTTCAACCTACCATTATAGGAAAACGTGTTTTCGTGAAGAAATCATGACAAACTAACACAAAATGAAGATTTCATTATAACTTGACATTCTGAGTTGTTTTCATGAAACCTGCGCTTCCCCTACAAGAGTTCAACCTACCATTATAGGAAAACGTGTTTTCGTGAAGAAATCATGACAAACTAACACAAAATGAAGATTTCATTATAACTTGACATTCTGAGTTGTTTTCATGAAACCTGCGCTTCCCCTATAAGAGTTCAACCTACCGTTATAGGAAAACGTGTTTTCGTGAAGAAATCATGACAAACTAACACAAAATGAAGATTTCATTATAACTTGACATTCTGAGTTTATTTCATGATACCTGCGCTTCCCCTACAAGAGTTCAACCTACCATTATAGGAAAACGTGTTTTCGTGAAGAAATCATGACAAACTAACACAAAATGAAGATTTCATTATAACTTGACATTCTGAGTTGTTTTCATGAAACCTGCGCTTCCCCTACAAGAGTTCAACCTAC
The DNA here is from genome assembly GCF_048594095.1 of Paramormyrops kingsleyae. Classification (NCBI taxonomy): domain Eukaryota; kingdom Metazoa; phylum Chordata; class Actinopteri; order Osteoglossiformes; family Mormyridae; genus Paramormyrops; species Paramormyrops kingsleyae. The sequence goes on from NW_027325968.1 coordinate 984,473, forward strand.
CATTATAGGAAAACGTGTTTTCGTGAAGAAATCATGACAAACTAACACAAAATGAAGATTTCATTATAACTTGACATTCTGAGTTGTTTTCATGAAACCTGCGCTTCCCCTATAAGAGTTCGACCTACCATTATAGGAAAACGTGTTTTCGTGAAGAAATCATGACAAACTAACACAAAATGAAGATTTCATTATAACTTGACATTCTGAGTTGTTTTCATGAAACCTGCGCTTCCCCTACAAGAGTTCAACCTACCATTATAGGAAAACGTGTTTTCGTGAAGAAATCATGACAAACTAACACAAAATGAAGATTTCATTATAACTTGACATTCTGAGTTGTTTTCATGAAACCTGCGCTTCCCCTACAAGAGTTCGACCTACCATTATAGGAAAACGTGTTTTCGTGAAGAAATCATGACAAACTAACACAAAATGAAGATTTCATTATAACTTGACATTCTGAGTTGTTTTCATGAAACCTGCGCTTCCCCTATAAGAGTTAAACCTACCATTATAGGAAAACGTGTTTTCGTGAAGAAATCATGACAAACTAACACAAAATGAAGATTTCATTATAACTTGACATTCTGAGTTGTTTTCATGAAACCTGCGCTTCCCCTATAAGAGTTCAACCTACCATTATAGGAAAACGTGTTTTCGTGAAGAAATCATGACAAACTAACACAAAATGAAGATTTCATTATAACTTGACATTCTGAGTTGTTTTCATGAAACCTGCGCTTCCCCTACAAGAGTTCAACCTACCATTATAGGAAAACGTGTTTTCGTGAAGAAATCATGACAAACTAACACAAAATGAAGATTTCATTATAACTTGACATTCTGAGTTGTTTTCATGAAACCTGCGCTTCCCCTACAAGAGTTCAACCTACCATTATAGGAAAACGTGTTTTCGTAAAGAAATCATGACAAACTAACACAAAATGAAGATTTCATTATAACGTGACATTCTGAGTTGTTTTCATGAAACCTGCGCTTCCCCTATAAGAGCTCAACCTACCATTATAGGAAAACGTGTTTTCGTGAAGAAATCATGACAAACTAACACAAAATGAAGATTTCATTATAACATGACATTCTGAGTTGTTTTCATGAAACCTGCGCTTCCCCTATAAGAGTTCAACCTACCATTATAGGAAAACGTGTTTTCGTGAAGAAATCATGACAAACTAACACAAAATGAAGATTTCATTATAACTTGACATTCTGAGTTGTTTTCATGAAACCTGCGCTTCCCCTATAAGAGTTCAACCTACCATTATAGGAAAACGTGTTTTCGTGAAGAAATCATGACAAACTAACACAAAATGAAGATTTCATTATAACTTGACATTCTGAGCTCATTTCATGAAACCTGCGCTTCCCCTATAAGAGTTCGACCTACTATTATAGGAAAACGTGTTTTCGTAAAGAAATCATGACAAACTAACACAAAATGAAGATTTCATTATAACTTGACATTCTGAGTTGATTTCATGAAACCTGCGCTTCCCCTATAAGAGTTCGACCTAACATTATAGGAAAACGTGTTTTCGTGAAGAAATCATGACAAACTAACACAAAATGAAGATTTCATTATAACTTGACATTCTGAGTTGTTTTCATGAAACCTGCGCTTCCCCTATAAGAGTTCAACCTACCATTATAGGAAAACGTGTTTTCGTGAAGAAATCATGACAAACTAACACAAAATGAAGATTTCATTATAACTTGACATTCTGAGCTCATTTCATGAAACCTGCGCTTCCCCTATAAGAGTTCGACCTACTATTATAGGAAAACGTGTTTTCGTAAAGAAATCATGACAAACTAACACAAAATGAAGATTTCATTATAACTTGACATTCTGAGTTGATTTCATGAAACCTGCGCTTCCCCTATAAGAGTTCGACCTAACATTATAGGAAAACGTGTTTTCGTGAAGAAATCATGACAAACTAACACAAAATGAAGATTTCATTATAACTTGACATTCTGAGCTCATTTCATGAAACCTGCGCTTCCCCTACAAGAGTTCGACCTACCATTATAGGAAAACGTGTTTTCGTGAAGAAATCATGACAAACTAACATAAAATGAAGATTTCATTATAACTTGACATTCTGAGTTCATTTCATGAATCCTGCGCTTCCCCTACAAGAGTTCGACCTACCATTATAGGAAAACGTGTTTTCGTGAAGAAATCATGACAAACTAACACAAAATGAAGATTTCATTATAACTTGACATTCTGAGTTTATTTCATGAAACCTGCGCTTCCCCTACAAGAGTTTGACCTACCATTATAGGAAAACGTGTTTTCGTGAAGAAATCATGACAAACTAACACAAAATGAAGATTTCATTATAACTTGACATTCTGAGTTTATTTCATGAAACCTGCGCTTCCCCTACAAGAGTTCGACCTACCATTATAGGAAAACGTGTTTTCGTGAAGAAATCATGACAAACTAACATAAAATGAAGATTTCATTATAACTTGACATTCTGAGCTCATTTCATGAATCCTGCGCTTCCCCTACAAGAGTTCGACCTACCATTATAGGAAAACGTGTTTTCGTGAAGAAATCATGACAAACTAACACAAAATGAAGATTTCATTATAACTTGACATTCTGAGTTGTTTTCATGAAACCTGCGCTTCCCCTATAAGAGTTCAACCTACCATTATAGGAAAACGTGTTTTCATGAAGAAATCATGACAAACTAACACAAAATGAAGATTTCATTATAACTTGACATTCTGAGTTGTTTTCATGAAACCTGCGCTTCCCCTACAAGAGTTCAACCTACCATTATAGGAAAACGTGTTTTCGTGAAGAAATCATGACAAACTAACACAAAATGAAGATTTCATTATAACTTGACATTCTGAGCTCATTTCATGAAACCTGCGCTTCCCCTACAAGAGTTCGACCTACCATTATAGGAAAACGTGTTTTCGTGAGGAAATCATGACAAACTAACACGAAATGAAGATTTCATTATAACTTGACATTCTGAGTTTATTTCATGAAACCTGCGCTTCCCCTACAAGAGTTCGACCTACCATTATAGGAAAACGTGTTTTCGTGAAGAAATCATGACAAACTAACACAAAATGAAGATTTCATTATAACTTGACATTCTGAGTTTATTTCATGAAACCTGCGCTTCCCCTACAAGAGTTCGACCTACCATTATAGGAAAACGTGTTTTCGTGAAGAAATCATGACAAACTAACACAAAATGAAGATTTCATTATAACTTGACATTCTGAGTTGTTTTCATGAAACCTGCGCTTCCCCTATAAGAGTTAAACCTACCATTATAGGAAAACGTGTTTTCGTGAAGAAATCATGACAAACTAACACAAAATGAAGATTTCATTATAACTTGACATTCTGAGTTGTTTTCATGAAACCTGCGCTTCCCCTATATGAGTTCAACCTACCATTATAGGAAAACGTGTTTTCGTGAAGAAATCATGACAAACTAACACAAAATGAAGATTTCATTATAACTTGACATTCTGAGTTGTTTTCATGAAACCTGCGCTTCCCCTATAAGAGTTCAACCTACCATTATAGGAAAACGTGTTTTCGTGAAGAAATCATGACAAACTAACACAAAATGAAGATTTCATTATAACTTGACATTCTGAGTTGTTTTCATGAAACCTGCGCTTCCCCTACAAGAGTTCAACCTACCATTATAGGAAAACGTGTTTTCGTGAAGAAATCATGACAAACTAACACAAAATGAAGATTTCATTATAACTTGACATTCTGAGTTGTTTTCATGAAACCTGCGCTTCCCCTATAAGAGTTCAACCTACCGTTATAGGAAAACGTGTTTTCGTGAAGAAATCATGACAAACTAACACAAAATGAAGATTTCATTATAACTTGACATTCTGAGTTTATTTCATGATACCTGCGCTTCCCCTACAAGAGTTCAACCTACCATTATAGGAAAACGTGTTTTCGTGAAGAAATCATGACAAACTAACACAAAATGAAGATTTCATTATAACTTGACATTCTGAGTTGTTTTCATGAAACCTGCGCTTCCCCTACAAGAGTTCAACCTACCATTATAGGAAAACGTGTTTTCGTGAAGAAATCATGACAAACTAACACAAAATGAAGATTTCATTATAACTTGACATTCTGAGTTGTTTTCATGAAACCTGCGCTTCCCCTATAAGAGTTCGACCTACCATTATAGGAAAACGTGTTTTCGTGAAGAAATCATGACAAACTAACACAAAATGAAGATTTCATTATAACTTGACATTCTGAGTTGTTTTCATGAAACCTGCGCTTCCCCTACAAGAGTTCAACCTACCATTATAGGAAAACGTGTTTTCGTGAAGAAATCATGACAAACTAACACAAAATGAAGATTTCATTATAACTTGACATTCTGAGTTGTTTTCATGAAACCTGCGCTTCCCCTACAAGAGTTCGACCTACCATTATAGGAAAACGTGTTTTCGTGAAGAAATCATGACAAACTAACACAAAATGAAGATTTCATTATAACTTGACATTCTGAGTTGTTTTCATGAAACCTGCGCTTCCCCTATAAGAGTTAAACCTACCATTATAGGAAAACGTGTTTTCGTGAAGAAATCATGACAAACTAACACAAAATGAAGATTTCATTATAACTTGACATTCTGAGTTGTTTTCATGAAACCTGCGCTTCCCCTATAAGAGTTCAACCTACCATTATAGGAAAACGTGTTTTCGTGAAGAAATCATGACAAACTAACACAAAATGAAGATTTCATTATAACTTGACATTCTGAGTTGTTTTCATGAAACCTGCGCTTCCCCTACAAGAGTTCAACCTACCATTATAGGAAAACGTGTTTTCGTGAAGAAATCATGACAAACTAACACAAAATGAAGATTTCATTATAACTTGACATTCTGAGTTGTTTTCATGAAACCTGCGCTTCCCCTACAAGAGTTCAACCTACCATTATAGGAAAACGTGTTTTCGTAAAGAAATCATGACAAACTAACACAAAATGAAGATTTCATTATAACGTGACATTCTGAGTTGTTTTCATGAAACCTGCGCTTCCCCTATAAGAGCTCAACCTACCATTATAGGAAAACGTGTTTTCGTGAAGAAATCATGACAAACTAACACAAAATGAAGATTTCATTATAACTTGACATTCTGAGTTGTTTTCATGAAACCTGCGCTTCCCCTATAAGAGTTCAACCTACCATTATAGGAAAACGTGTTTTCGTGAAGAAATCATGACAAACTAACACAAAATGAAGATTTCATTATAACTTGACATTCTGAGTTGTTTTCATGAAACCTGCGCTTCCCCTATAAGAGTTCAACCTACCATTATAGGAAAACGTGTTTTCGTGAAGAAATCATGACAAACTAACACAAAATGAAGATTTCATTATAACTTGACATTCTGAGCTCATTTCATGAAACCTGCGCTTCCCCTATAAGAGTTCGACCTACTATTATAGGAAAACGTGTTTTCGTAAAGAAATCATGACAAACTAACACAAAATGAAGATTTCATTATAACTTGACATTCTGAGTTGATTTCATGAAACCTGCGCTTCCCCTATAAGAGTTCGACCTAACATTATAGGAAAACGTGTTTTCGTGAAGAAATCATGACAAACTAACACAAAATGAAGATTTCATTATAACTTGACATTCTGAGCTCATTTCATGAAACCTGCGCTTCCCCTACAAGAGTTCGACCTACCATTATAGGAAAACGTGTTTTCGTGAAGAAATCATGACAAACTAACATAAAATGAAGATTTCATTATAACTTGACATTCTGAGTTCATTTCATGAATCCTGCGCTTCCCCTACAAGAGTTCGACCTACCATTATAGGAAAACGTGTTTTCGTGAAGAAATCATGACAAACTAACACAAAATGAAGATTTCATTATAACTTGACATTCTGAGTTTATTTCATGAAACCTGCGCTTCCCCTACAAGAGTTTGACCTACCATTATAGGAAAACGTGTTTTCGTGAAGAAATCATGACAAACTAACACAAAATGAAGATTTCATTATAACTTGACATTCTGAGTTTATTTCATGAAACCTGCGCTTCCCCTACAAGAGTTCGACCTACCATTATAGGAAAACGTGTTTTCGTGAAGAAATCATGACAAACTAACATAAAATGAAGATTTCATTATAACTTGACATTCTGATTTCATTTCATGAATCCTGCGCTTCCCCTACAAGAGTTCGACCTACCATTATAGGAAAACGTGTTTTCGTGAAGAAATCATGACAAACTAACACAAAATGAAGATTTCATTATAACTTGACATTCTGAGTTTATTTCATGAAACCTGCGCTTCCCCTACAAGAGTTCGACCTACCATTATAGGAAAACGTGTTTTCGTGAAGAAATCATGACAAACTAACACAAAATGAAGATTTCATTATAACTTGACATTCTGAGTTTATTTCATGAAACCTGCGCTTCCCCTACAAGAGTTCGACCTACCATTATAGGAAAACGTGTTTTCGTGAAGAAATCATGACAAACTAACACAAAATGAAGATTTCATTATAACTTGACATTCTGAGTTGTTTTCATGAAACCTGCGCTTCCCCTATAAGAGTTCAACCTACCATTATAGGAAAACGTGTTTTCGTGAAGAAATCATGACAAACTAACACAAAATGAAGATTTCATTATAACTTGACATTCTGAGTTGTTTTCATGAAACCTGCGCTTCCCCTATAAGAGTTCAACCTACCATTATAGGAAAACGTGTTTTCGTGAAGAAATCATGACAAACTAACACAAAATGAAGATTTCATTATAACTTGACATTCTGAGTTGTTTTCATGAAACCTGCGCTTCCCCTATAAGAGTTCAACCTACCATTATAGGAAAACGTGTTTTCGTGAAGAAATCATGACAAACTAACACAAAATGAAGATTTCATTATAACTTGACATTCTGAGTTGTTTTCATGAAACCTGCGCTTCCCCTATAAGAGTTCAACCTACCATTATAGGAAAACGTGTTTTCGTGAAGAAATCATGACAAACTAACACAAAATGAAGATTTCATTATAACTTGACATTCTGAGTTGTTTTCATGATACCTGCGCTTCCCCTACAAGAGTTCGACCTACCATTATAGGAAAACGTGTTTTCGTGAAGAAATCATGACAAACTAACACAAAATGAAGATTTCATTATATCTTGACATTCTGAGTTGTTTTCATGAAACCTGCGCTTCCCCTATAAGAGTTCGATCTACCATTATAGGAAAACGTGTTTTCGTGAAGAAATCATGACAAACTAACACAAAATGAAGATTTCATTATAACTTGACATTCTGAGTTTATTTCATGAAACCTGCGCTTCCCCTACAAGAGTTCGACCTACCATTATAGGAAAACGTGTTTTCGTGAAGAAATCATGACAAACTAACACAAAATGAAGATTTCATTATAACTTGACATTCTGAGTTGTTTTCATGAAACCTGCGCTTCCCCTATAAGAGTTCGACCTACTATTATAGGATAACGTGTTTTCGTAAAGAAGTCATGACAAACTAACACAAAATGAAGATTTCATTATAACTTGACATTCTGAGTTGATTTCATGAAACCTGCGCTTCCCCTATAAGAGTTCGACCTAACATTATAGGAAAACGTGTTTTCGTGAAGAAATCATGACAAACTAACACAAAATGAAGATTTCATTATAACTTGACATTCTGAGCTCATTTCATGAAACCTGCGCTTCCCCTACAAGAGTTCGACCTACCATTATAGGAAAACGTGTTTTCGTGAAGAAATCATGACAAACTAACAAAAAATGAAGATTTCATTATAACTTGACATTCTGAGTTCATTTCATGAATCCTGCGCTTCCCCTACAAGAGTTCGACCTACCATTATAGGAAAACGTGTTTTCGTGAAGAAATCATGACAAACTAACACAAAATGAAGATTTCATTATAACTTGACATTCTGAGTTTATTTCATGAAACCTGCGCTTCCCCTACAAGAGTTCGACCTACCATTATAGGAAAACGTGTTTTCGTGAAGAAATCATGACAAACTAACACAAAATGAAGATTTCATTATAACTTGACATTCTGAGTTGTTTTCATGAAACCTGCGCTTCCCCTATAAGAGTTCAACCTACCATTATAGGAAAACGTGTTTTCGTGAAGAAATCATGACAAACTAACACAAAATGAAGATTTCATTATAACTTGACATTCTGAGTTGTTTTCATGAAACCTGCGCTTCCCCTACAAGAGTTCAACCTACCATTATAGGAAAACGTGTTTTCGTGAAGAAATCATGACAAACTAACACAAAATGAAGATTTCATTATAAATTGACATTCTGAGCTCATTTCATGAAACCTGCGCTTCCCCTACAAGAGTTCGACCTACCATTATAGGAAAACGTGTTTTCGTGAAGAAATCATGACAAACTAACACAAAATGAAGATTTCATTATAACTTGACATTCTGAGTTTATTTCATGAAACCTGCGCTTCCCCTACAAGAGTTCGACCTACCATTATAGGAAAACGTGTTTTCGTGAAGAAATCATGACAAACTAACACAAAATGAAGATTTCATTATAACTTGACATTCTGAGTTGTTTTCATGAAACCTGCGCTTCCCCTATAAGAGTTCAACCTACCATTATAGGAAAACGTGTTTTCGTGAAGAAATCATGACAAACTAACACAAAATGAAGATTTCATTATAACTTGACATTCTGAGTTGTTTTCATGAAACCTGCGCTTCCCCTATAAGAGTTCAACCTACCATTATAGGAAAACGTGTTTTCGTGAAGAAATCATGACAAACTAACACAAAATGAAGATTTCATTATAACTTGACATTCTGAGTTGTTTTCATGTAACCTGCGCTTCCCCTATAAGAGTTCAACCTACCATTATAGGAAAACGTGTTTTCGTGAAGAAATCATGACAAACTAACACAAAATGAAGATTTCATTATAACTTGACATTCTGAGCTCATTTCATGAAACCTGCGCTTCCCCTATAAGAGTTCGACCTACTATTATAGGAAAACGTGTTTTCGTAAAGAAATCATGACAAACTAACACAAAATGAAGATTTCATTATAACTTGACATTCTGAGTTGATTTCATGAAACCTGCGCTTCCCCTATAAGAGTTCGACCTAACATTATAGGAAAACGTGTTTTCGTGAAGAAATCATGACAAACTAACACAAAATGAAGATTTCATTATAACTTGACATTCTGAGCTCATTTCATGAAACCTGCGCTTCCCCTACAAGAGTTCGACCTACCATTATAGGAAAACGTGTTTTCGTGAAGAAATCATGACAAACTAACAAAAAATGAAGATTTCATTATAACTTGACATTCTGAGTTCATTTCATGAATCCTGCGCTTCCCCTACAAGAGTTCGACCTACCATTATAGGAAAACGTGTTTTCGTGAAGAAATCATGACAAACTAACACAAAATGAAGATTTCATTATAACTTGACATTCTGAGTTTATTTCATGAAACCTGCGCTTCCCCTACAAGAGTTCGACCTACCATTATAGGAAAACGTGTTTTCGTGAAGAAATCATGACAAACTAACACAAAATGAAGATTTCATTATAACTTGACATTCTGAGTTGTTTTCATGAAACCTGTGCTTCTCCTATAAGAGTTCGACCTACCATTATAGGAAAACGTGTTTTCGTGAAGAAATCATGACAAACTAACACAAAATGAAGATTTCATTATAACTTGACATTCTGAGTTGTTTTCATGAAACCTGCGCTTCCCCTATAAGAGTTTAACCTACCATTATAGGAAAACGTGTTTTCGTGAAGAAATCATGACAAACTAACACAAAATGAAGATTTCATTATAACTTGACATTCTGAGTTGTTTTCATGAAACCTGCGCTTCCCCTATAAGAGTTCAACCTACCATTATAGGAAAACGTGTTTTCATGAAGAAATCATGACAAACTAACACAAAATGAAGATTTCATTATAACTTGACATTCTGAGTTGTTTTCATGAAACCTGCGCTTCCCCTATAAGAGTTCAACCTACCATTATAGGAAAACGTGTTTTCGTGAAGAAATCATGACAAACTAACACAAAATGAAGATTTCATTATAACTTGACATTCTGAGTTGTTTTCATGAAACCTGCGCTTCCCCTACAAGAGTTCAACCTACCATTATAGGAAAACGTGTTTTCGTAAAGAAATCATGACAAACTAACACAAAATGAAGATTTCATTATAACTTGACATTCTGAGCTCATTTCATGAAACCTGCGCTTCCCCTACAAGAGTTCGACCTACCATTATAGGAAAACGTGTTTTCGTGAAGAAATCATGACAAACTAACACAAAATGAAGATTTCATTATAACTTGACATTCTGAGTTTATTTCATGAAACCTGCGCTTCCCCTACAAGAGTTCGACCTACCATTATAGGAAAACGTGTTTTCGTGAAGAAATCATGACAAACTAACACAAAATGAAGATTTCATTATAACTTGACATTCTGAGCTCATTTCATGAAACCTGCGCTTCCCCTATAAGAGTTCGACCTACCATTATAGGAAAACGTGTTTTCGTGAAGAAATCATGACAAACTAACACAAAATGAAGATTTCATTATAACTTGACATTCTGAGTTTATTTCATGAAACCTGCGCTTCCCCTACAAGAGTTCGACCTACCATTATAGGAAAACGTGTTTTCGTGAAGAAATCATGACAAACTAACACAAAATGAAGATTTCATTATAACTTGACATTCTGAGTTGTTTTCATGAAACCTGCGCTTCTCCTATAAGAGTTAAACCTACCATTATAGGAAAACGTGTTTTCGTGAAGAAATCATGACAAACTAACACAAAATGAAGATTTCATTATAACTTGACATTCTGAGTTGTTTTCATGAAACCTGCGCTTCCCCTATAAGAGTTCAACCTACCATTATAGGAAAACGTGTTTTCGTGAAGAAATCATGACAAACTAACACAAAATGAAGATTTCATTATAACTTGACATTCTGAGTTGTTTTCATGAAACCTGCGCTTCCCCTATAAGAGTTCAACCTACCATTATAGGAAAACGTGTTTTCGTGAAGAAATCATGACAAACTAACACAAAATGAAGATTTCATTATAACTTGACATTCAGAGTTGTTTTCATGAAACCTGCGCTTCCCCTACAAGAGTTCAACCTACCATTATAGGAAAACGTGTTTTCGTGAAGAAATCATGACAAACTAACACAAAATGAAGATTTCATTATAACTTGACATTCTGAGTTGTTTTCATGAAACCTGCGCTTCCCCTATAAGAGTTCAACCTACCATTATAGGAAAACGTGTTTTCGTGAAGAAATCATGACAAACTAACACAAAATGAAGATTTCATTATAACTTGACATTCTGAGTTTATTTCATGATACCTGCGCTTCCCCTACAAGAGTTCAACCTACCATTATAGGAAAACGTGTTTTCGTGAAGAAATCATGACAAACTAACACAAAATGAAGATTTCATTATAACTTGACATTCTGAGTTTATTTCATGAAACCTGCGCTTCCCCTACAAGAGTTCAACCTACCATTATAGGAAAACGTGTTTTCGTGAAGAAATCATGACAAACTAACACAAAATGAAGATTTCATTATAACTTGACATTCTGAGTTGTTTTCATGAAACCTGCGCTTCCCCTACAAGAGTTCGACCTACCATTATAGGAAAACGTGTTTTCGTGAAGAAATCATGACAAACTAACACAAAATGAAGATTTCATTATAACTTGACATTCTGAGTTTATTTCATGAAACCTGCGCTTCCCCTACAAGAGTTCGACCTACCATTATAGGAAAACGTGTTTTCGTGAAGAAATCATGACAAACTAACACAAAATGAAGATTTCATTATAACTTGACATTCTGAGCTCATTTCATGAATCCTGCGCTTCCCCTACAAGAGTTCGACCTACCATTATAGGAAAACGTGTTTTCGTGAAGAAATCATGACAAACTAACACAAAATGAAGATTTCATTATAACTTGACATTCTGAGTTGTTTTCATGAAACCTGTGCTTCCCCTATAAGAGTTCAACCTACCATTATAGGAAAACGTGTTTTCATGAAGAAATCATGACAAACTAACACAAAATGAAGATTTCATTATAACTTGACATTCTGAGTTGTTTTCATGAAACCTGCGCTTCCCCTACAAGAGTTCAACCTACCATTATAGGAAAACGTGTTTTCGTGAAGAAATCATGACAAACTAACACAAAATGAAGATTTCATTATAACTTGACATTCTGAGCTCATTTCATGAAACCTGCGCTTCCCCTACAAGAGTTCGACCTACCATTATAGGAAAACGTGTTTTCGTGAGGAAATCATGACAAACTAACACGAAATGAAGATTTCATTATAACTTGACATTCTGAGTTTATTTCATGAAACCTGCGCTTCCCCTACAAGAGTTCGACCTACCATTATAGGAAAACGTGTTTTCGTAAAGAAATCATGACAAACTAACACAAAATGAAGATTTCATTATAACTTGACATTCTGAGTTTATTTCATGAAACCTGCGCTTCCCCTACAAGAGTTCGACCTACAATTATAGGAAAACGTGTTTTCGTGAAGAAATCATGACAAACTAACACAAAATGAAGATTTCATTATAACTTGACATTCTGAGTTGTTTTCATGAAACCTGCGCTTCCCCTATAAGAGTTAAACCTACCATTATAGGAAAACGTGTTTTCGTGAAGAAATCATGACAAACTAACACAAAATGAAGATTTCATTATAACTTGACATTCTGAGTTGTTTTCATGAAACCTGCGCTTACCCTATAAGAGTTAAACCTACCATTATAGGAAAACGTGTTTTCGTGAAGAAATCATGACAAACTAACACAAAATGAAGATTTCATTATAACTTGACATTCTGAGTTGTTTTCATGAAACCTGCGCTTCCCCTATAAGAGTTCAACCTACCATTATAGGAAAACGTGTTTTCGTGAAGAAATCATGACAAACTAACACAAAATGAAGATTTCATTATAACTTGACATTCTGAGTTGTTTTCATGAAACCTGCGCTTCCCCTATAAGAGTTCAACCTACCATTATAGGAAAACGTGTTTTCGTGAAGAAATCATGACAAACTAACACAAAATGAAGATTTCATTATAACTTGACATTCTGAGTTGTTTTCATGAAACCTGCGCTTCCCCTACAAGAGTTCAACCTACCATTATAGGAAAACGTGTTTTCGTGAAGAAATCATGACAAACTAACACAAAATGAAGATTTCATTATAACTTGACATTCTGAGTTGTTTTCATGAAACCTGCGCTTCCCCTATAAGAGTTCAACCTACCGTTATAGGAAAACGTGTTTTCGTGAAGAAATCATGACAAACTAACACAAAATGAAGATTTCATTATAACTTGACATTCTGAGTTTATTTCATGATACCTGCGCTTCCCCTACAAGAGTTCAACCTACCGTTATAGGAAAACGTGTTTTCGTGAAGAAATCATGACAAACTAACACAAAATGAAGATTTCATTATAACTTGACATTCTGAGCTCATTTCATGAAACCTGCGCTTCCCCTATAAGAGTTCGACCTACCATTATAGGAAAACGTGTTTTCGTGAAGAAATCATGACAAACTAACACAAAATGAAGATTTCATTATAACTTGACATTCTGAGTTTATTTCATGAAACCTGCGCTTCCCCTACAAGAGTTCGACCTACCATTATAGGAAAACGTGTTTTCGTGAAGAAATCATGACAAACTAACACAAAATGAAGATTTCATTATAACTTGACATTCTGAGTTGTTTTCATGAAACCTGCGCTTCTCCTATAAGAGTTAAACCTACCATTATAGGAAAACGTGTTTTCGTGAAGAAATCATGACAAACTAACACAAAATGAAGATTTCATTATAACTTGACATTCTGAGTTGTTTTCATGAAACCTGCGCTTCCCCTATAAGAGTTCAACCTACCATTATAGGAAAACGTGTTTTCGTGAAGAAATCATGACAAACTAACACAAAATGAAGATTTCATTATAACTTGACATTCTGAGTTGTTTTCATGAAACCTGCGCTTCCCCTATAAGAGTTCAACCTACCATTATAGGAAAACGTGTTTTCGTGAAGAAATCATGACAAACTAACACAAAATGAAGATTTCATTATAACTTGACATTCTGAGTTGTTTTCATGAAACCTGCGCTTCCCCTACAAGAGTTCAACCTACCATTATAGGAAAACGTGTTTTCGTGAAGAAATCATGACAAACTAACACAAAATGAAGATTTCATTATAACTTGACATTCTGAGTTGTTTTCATGAAACCTGCGCTTCCCCTATAAGAGTTCAACCTACCGTTATAGGAAAACGTGTTTTCGTGAAGAAATCATGACAAACTAACACAAAATGAAGATTTCATTATAACTTGACATTCTGAGTTTATTTCATGATACCTGCGCTTCCCCTACAAGAGTTCAACCTACCGTTATAGGAAAACGTGTTTTCGTGAAGAAATCATGACAAACTAACACAAAATGAAGATTTCATTATAACTTGACATTCTGAGCTCATTTCATGAAACCTGCGCTTCCCCTATAAGAGTTCGACCTACCATTATAGGAAAACGTGTTTTCGTGAAGAAATCATGACAAACTAACACAAAATGAAGATTTCATTATAACTTGACATTCTGAGTTTATTTCATGAAACCTGCGCTTCCCCTACAAGAGTTCGACCTACCATTATAGGAAAACGTGTTTTCGTGAAGAAATCATGACAAACTAACACAAAATGAAGATTTCATTATAACTTGACATTCTGAGCTCATTTCATGAAACCTGCGCTTCCCCTACAAGAGTTCGACCTACCATTATAGGAAAACGTGTTTTCGTGAAGAAATCATGACAAACTAACACAAAATGAAGATTTCATTATAACTTGACATTCTGAGTTTATTTCATGAAACCTGCGCTTCCCCTACAAGAGTTCGACCTACCATTATAGGAAAACGTGTTTTCGTGAAGAAATCATGACAAACTAACACAAAATGAAGATTTCATTATAACTTGACATTCTGAGCTCATTTCATGAAACCTGCGCTTCCCCTATAAGAGTTCGACCTACCATTATAGGAAAACGTGTTTTCGTGAAGAAATCATGACAAACTAACACAAAATGAAGATTTCATTATAACTTGACATTCTGAGTTTATTTCATGAAACCTGCGCTTCCCCTACAAAAGTTCGACCTACCATTATAGGAAAACGTGTTTTCGTGAAGAAATCATGACAAACTAACACAAAATGAAGATTTCATTATAACTTGACATTCTGAGTTGTTTTCATGAAACCTGCGCTTCTCCTATAAGAGTTAAACCTACCATTATAGGAAAACGTGTTTTCGTGAAGAAATCATGACAAACTAACACAAAATGAAGATTTCATTATAACTTGACATTCTGAGTTGTTTCATGAAACCTGCGCTTCCCCTATAAGAGTTCAACCTACCATTATAGGAAAACGTGTTTTCGTGAAGAAATCATGACAAACTAACACAAAATGAAGATTTCATTATAACTTGACATTCTGAGTTGTTTTCATGAAACCTGCGCTTCCCTATAAGAGTTCAACCTACCATTATAGGAAAACGTGTTTTCGTGAAGAAATCATGACAAACTAACACAAAAATGAAGATTTCATTATAACTTGACATTCTGAGTTGTTTTCATGAAACCTGCGCTTCCCCTACAAGAGTTCAACCTACCATTATAGGAAAACGTGTTTTCGTGAAGAAATCATGACAAACTAACACAAAATGAAGATTTCATTATAACTTGACATTCTGAGTTGTTTTCATGAAACCTGCGCTTCCCCTATAAGAGTTCAACCTACCATTATAGGAAAACGTGTTTTCGTGAAGAAATCATGACAAACTAACACAAAATGAAGATTTCATTATAACTTGACATTCTGAGTTTATTTCATGATACCTGCGCTTCCCCTACAAGAGTTCAACCTACCATTATAGGAAACGTGTTTTCGTGAAGAAATCATGACAAACTAACACAAAATGAAGATTTCATTATAACTTGACATTCTGAGTTTATTTCATGAAACCTGCGCTTCCCCTACAAGAGTTCAACCTACCATTATAGGAAAACGTGTTTTCGTGAAGAAATCATGACAAACTAACACAAAATTGAAGATTTCATTATAACTTGACATTCTGAGTTGTTTTCATGAAACCTGCGCTTCCCCTACAAGAGTTCGACCTACCATTATAGGAAAACGTGTTTTCGTGAAGAAATCATGACAAACTAACACAAAATGAAGATTTCATTATAACTTGACATTCTGAGTTTATTTCATGAAACCTGCGCTTCCCCTACAAGAGTTCGACCAACCATTATAGGGAAAACGTGTTTTCGTGAAGAAATCATGACAAACTAACACAAAATGAAGATTTCATTATAACTTGACATTCTGAGTTGTTTTCATGAAACCTGCGCTTCCCCTATAAGAGTTCAACCTACCATTATAGGAAAACGTGTTTTCATGAAGAAATCATGACAAACTAACACAAAATGAAGATTTCATTATAACTTGACATTCTGAGTTGTTTTCATGAAACCTGCGCTTCCCCTACAAGAGTTCAACCTACCATTATAGGAAAACGTGTTTTCGTGAAGAAATCATGACAAACTAACACAAAATGAAGATTTCATTATAACTTGACATTCTGAGCTCATTTCATGAAACCTGCGCTTCCCCTACAAGAGTTCGACCTACCATTATAGGAAAACGTGTTTTCGTGAGGAAATCATGACAAACTAACACGAAATGAAGATTTCATTATAACTTGACATTCTGAGTTTATTTCATGAAACCTGCGCTTCCCCTACAAGAGTTCGACCTACCATTATAGGAAAACGTGTTTTCGTAAAGAAATCATGACAAACTAACACAAAATGAAGATTTCATTATAACTTGACATTCTGAGTTTATTTCATGAAACCTGCGCTTCCCCTACAAGAGTTCGACCTACAATTATAGGAAAACGTGTTTTCGTGAAGAAATCATGACAAACTAACACAAAATGAAGATTTCATTATAACTTGACATTCTGAGTTGTTTTCATGAAACCTGCGCTTCCCCTATAAGAGTTAAACCTACCATTATAGGAAAACGTGTTTTCGTGAAGAAATCATGACAAACTAACACAAAATGAAGATTTCATTATAACTTGACATTCTGAGTTGTTTTCATGAAACCTGCGCTTACCCTATAAGAGTTAAACCTACCATTATAGGAAAACGTGTTTTCGTGAAGAAATCATGACAAACTAACACAAAATGAAGATTTCATTATAACTTGACATTCTGAGTTGTTTTCATGAAACCTGCGCTTCCCCTATAAGAGTTCAACCTACCATTATAGGAAAACGTGTTTTCGTGAAGAAATCATGACAAACTAACACAAAATGAAGATTTCATTATAACTTGACATTCTGAGTTGTTTTCATGAAACCTGCGCTTCCCCTATAAGAGTTCAACCTACCATTATAGGAAAACGTGTTTTCGTGAAGAAATCATGACAAACTAACACAAAATGAAGATTTCATTATAACTTGACATTCTGAGTTGTTTTCATGAAACCTGCGCTTCCCCTACAAGAGTTCAACCTACCATTATAGGAAAACGTGTTTTCGTGAAGAAATCATGACAAACTAACACAAAATGAAGATTTCATTATAACTTGACATTCTGAGTTGTTTTCATGAAACCTGCGCTTCCCCTATAAGAGTTCAACCTACCGTTATAGGAAAACGTGTTTTCGTGAAGAAATCATGACAAACTAACACAAAATGAAGATTTCATTATAACTTGACATTCTGAGTTTATTTCATGATACCTGCGCTTCCCCTACAAGAGTTCAACCTACCGTTATAGGAAAACGTGTTTTCGTGAAGAAATCATGACAAACTAACACAAAATGAAGATTTCATTATAACTTGACATTCTGAGCTCATTTCATGAAACCTGCGCTTCCCCTATAAGAGTTCGACCTACCATTATAGGAAAACGTGTTTTCGTGAAGAAATCATGACAAACTAACACAAAATGAAGATTTCATTATAACTTGACATTCTGAGTTTATTTCATGAAACCTGCGCTTCCTCTACAAGAGTTCGACCTACCATTATAGGAAAACGTGTTTTCGTGAAGAAATCATGACAAACTAACACAAAATGAAGATTTCATTATAACTTGACATTCTGAGTTGTTTTCATGAAACCTGCGCTTCTCCTATAAGAGTTAAACCTACCATTATAGGAAAACGTGTTTTCGTGAAGAAATCATGACAAACTAACACAAAATGAAGATTTCATTATAACTTGACATTCTGAGTTGTTTTCATGAAACCTGCGCTTCCCCTATAAGAGTTCAACCTACCATTATAGGAAAACGTGTTTTCGTGAAGAAATCATGACAAACTAACACAAAATGAAGATTTCATTATAACTTGACATTCTGAGTTGTTTTCATGAAACCTGCGCTTCCCCTATAAGAGTTCAACCTACCATTATAGGAAAACGTGTTTTCGTGAAGAAATCATGACAAACTAACACAAAATGAAGATTTCATTATAACTTGACATTCTGAGTTGTTTTCATGAAACCTGCGCTTCCCCTACAAGAGTTCAACCTACCATTATAGGAAAACGTGTTTTCGTGAAGAAATCATGACAAACTAACACAAAATGAAGATTTCATTATAACTTGACATTCTGAGTTGTTTTCATGAAACCTGCGCTTCCCCTATAAGAGTTCAACCTACCATTATAGGAAAACGTGTTTTCGTGAAGAAATCATGACAAACTAACACAAAATGAAGATTTCATTATAACTTGACATTCTGAGTTTATTTCATGATACCTGCGCTTCCCCTACAAGAGTTCAACCTACCATTATAGGAAAACGTGTTTTCGTGAAGAAATCATGACAAACTAACACAAAATGAAGATTTCATTATAACTTGACATTCTGAGTTTATTTCATGAAACCTGCGCTTCCCCTACAAGAGTTCAACCTACCATTATAGGAAAACGTGTTTTCGTGAAGAAATCATGACAAACTAACACAAAATGAAGATTTCATTATAACTTGACATTCTGAGTTTATTTCATGAAACCTGCGCTTCCCCTACAAGAGTTCGACCTACCATTATAGGAAAACGTGTTTTCGTGAAGAAATCATGACAAACTAACACAAAATGAAGATTTCATTATAACTTGACATTCTGAGTTGTTTTCATGAAACCTGCGCTTCCCCTATAAGAGTTCAACCTACCATTATAGGAAAACGTGTTTTCGTGAAGAAATCATGACAAACTAACACAAAATGAAGATTTCATTATAACTTGACATTCTGAGTTGTTTTCATGAAACCTGCGCTTCCCCTACAAGAGTTCAACCTACCATTATAGGAAAACGTGTTTTCGTGAAGAAATCATGACAAACTAACACAAAATGAAGATTTCATTATAACTTGACATTCTGAGCTCATTTCATGAAACCTGCGCTTCCCCTACAAGAGTTCGACCTACCATTATAGGAAAACGTGTTTTCGTGAAGAAATCATGACAAACTAACACAAAATGAAGATTTCATTATAACTTGACATTCTGAGTTTATTTCATGAAACCTGCGCTTCCCCTACAAGAGTTCGACCTACCATTATAGGAAAACGTGTTTTCGTGAAGAAATCATGACAAACTAACACAAAATGAAGATTTCATTATAACTTGACATTCTGAGTTGTTTTCATGAAACCTGCGCTTCCCCTATAAGAGTTCAACCTACCATTATAGGAAAACGTGTTTTCGTGAAGAAATCATGACAAACTAACACAAAATGAAGATTTCATTATAACTTGACATTCTGAGTTGTTTTCATGAAACCTGCGCTTCCCCTATAAGAGTTCAACCTACCATTATAGGAAAACGTGTTTTCGTGAAGAAATCATGACAAACTAACACAAAATGAAGATTTCATTATAACTTGACATTCTGAGTTGTTTTCATGTAACCTGCGCTTCCCCTATAAGAGTTCAACCTACCATTATAGGAAAACGTGTTTTCGTGAAGAAATCATGACAAACTAACACAAAATGAAGATTTCATTATAACTTGACATTCTGAGTTGTTTTCATGAAACCTGCGCTTCCCCTATAAGAGTTCGACCTACTATTATAGGAAAACGTGTTTTCGTAAAGAAATCATGACAAACTAACACAAAATGAAGATTTCATTATAACTTGACATTCTGAGTTGATTTCATGAAACCTGCGCTTCCCCTATAAGAGTTCGACCTAACATTATAGGAAAACGTGTTTTCGTGAAGAAATCATGACAAACTAACACAAAATGAAGATTTCATTATAACTTGACATTCTGAGCTCATTTCATGAAACCTGCGCTTCCCCTACAAGAGTTCGACCTACCATTATAGGAAAACGTGTTTTCGTGAAGAAATCATGACAAACTAACAAAAAATGAAGATTTCATTATAACTTGACATTCTGAGTTCATTTCATGAATCCTGCGCTTCCCCTACAAGAGTTCGACCTACCATTATAGGAAAACGTGTTTTCGTGAAGAAATCATGACAAACTAACACAAAATGAAGATTTCATTATAACTTGACATTCTGAGTTTATTTCATGAAACCTGCGCTTCCCCTACAAGAGTTCGACCTACCATTATAGGAAAACGTGTTTTCGTGAAGAAATCATGACAAACTAACACAAAATGAAGATTTCATTATAACTTGACATTCTGAGTTGTTTTCATGAAACCTGTGCTTCTCCTATAAGAGTTCGACCTACCATTATAGGAAAACGTGTTTTCGTGAAGAAATCATGACAAACTAACACAAAATGAAGATTTCATTATAACTTGACATTCTGAGTTGTTTTCATGAAACCTGCGCTTCCCCTATAAGAGTTTAACCTACCATTATAGGAAAACGTGTTTTCGTGAAGAAATCATGACAAACTAACACAAAATGAAGATTTCATTATAACTTGACATTCTGAGTTGTTTTCATGAAACCTGCGCTTCCCCTATAAGAGTTCAACCTACCATTATAGGAAAACGTGTTTTCATGAAGAAATCATGACAAACTAACACAAAATGAAGATTTCATTATAACTTGACATTCTGAGTTGTTTTCATGAAACCTGCGCTTCCCCTATAAGAGTTCAACCTACCATTATAGGAAAATGTGTTTTCGTGAAGAAATCATGACAAACTAACACAAAATGAAGATTTCATTATAACTTGACATTCTGAGTTGTTTTCATGAAACCTGCGCTTCCCCTACAAGAGTTCAACCTACCATTATAGGAAAACGTGTTTTCGTAAAGAAATCATGACAAACTAACACAAAATGAAGATTTCATTATAACTTGACATTCTGAGCTCATTTCATGAAACCTGCGCTTCCCCTACAAGAGTTCGACCTACCATTATCGGAAAACGTGTTTTCGTGAAGAAATCATGACAAACTAACACAAAATGAAGATTTCATTATAACTTGACATTCTGAGTTTATTTCATGAAACCTGCGCTTCCCCTACAAGAGTTCGACCTACCATTATAGGAAAACGTGTTTTCGTGAAGAAATCATGACAAACTAACACAAAATGAAGATTTCATTATAACTTGACATTCTGAGCTCATTTCATGAAACCTGCGCTTCCCCTATAAGAGTTCGACCTACCATTATAGGAAAACGTGTTTTCGTGAAGAAATCATGACAAACTAACAAAAAATGAAGATTTCATTATAACTTGACATTCTGAGTTTATTTCATGAAACCTGCGCTTCCCCTACAAGAGTTCGACCTACCATTATAGGAAAACGTGTTTTCGTGAAGAAATCATGACAAACTAACACAAAATGAAGATTTCATTATAACTTGACATTCTGAGTTGTTTTCATGAAACCTGCGCTTCTCCTATAAGAGTTAAACCTACCATTATAGGAAAACGTGTTTTCGTGAAGAAATCATGACAAACTAACACAAAATGAAGATTTCATTATAACTTGACATTCTGAGTTGTTTTCATGAAACCTGCGCTTCCCCTATAAGAGTTCAACCTACCATTATAGGAAAACGTGTTTTCGTGAAGAAATCATGACAAACTAACACAAAATGAAGATTTCATTATAACTTGACATTCTGAGTTGTTTTCATGAAACCTGCGCTTCCCCTATAAGAGTTCAACCTACCATTATAGGAAAACGTGTTTTCGTGAAGAAATCATGACAAACTAACACAAAATGAAGATTTCATTATAACTTGACATTCTGAGTTGTTTTCATGAAACCTGCGCTTCCCCTACAAGAGTTCAACCTACCATTATAGGAAAACGTGTTTTCGTGAAGAAATCATGACAAACTAACACAAAATGAAGATTTCATTATAACTTGACATTCTGAGTTGTTTTCATGAAACCTGCGCTTCCCCTATAAGAGTTCAACCTACCATTATAGGAAAACGTGTTTTCGTGAAGAAATCATGACAAACTAACACAAAATGAAGATTTCATTATAACTTGACATTCTGAGTTTATTTCATGATACCTGCGCTTCCCCTACAAGAGTTCAACCTACCATTATAGGAAAACGTGTTTTCGTGAAGAAATCATGACAAACTAACACAAAATGAAGATTTCATTATAACTTGACATTCTGAGTTTATTTCATGAAACCTGCGCTTCCCCTACAAGAGTTCAACCTACCATTATAGGAAAACGTGTTTTCGTGAAGAAATCATGACAAACTAACACAAAATGAAGATTTCATTATAACTTGACATTCTGAGTTGTTTTCATGAAACCTGCGCTTCCCCTACAAGAGTTCGACCTACCATTATAGGAAAACGTGTTTTCGTGAAGAAATCATGACAAACTAACACAAAATGAAGATTTCATTATAACTTGACATTCTGAGTTTATTTCATGAAACCTGCGCTTCCCCTACAAGAGTTCGACCTACCATTATAGGAAAACGTGTTTTCGTGAAGAAATCATGACAAACTAACACAAAATGAAGATTTCATTATAACTTGACATTCTGAGCTCATTTCATGAATCCTGCGCTTCCCCTACAAGAGTTCGACCTACCATTATAGGAAAACGTGTTTTCGTGAAGAAATCATGACAAACTAACACAAAATGAAGATTTCATTATAACTTGACATTCTGAGTTGTTTTCATGAAACCTGCGCTTCCCCTATAAGAGTTCAACCTACCATTATAGGAAAACGTGTTTTCATGAAGAAATCATGACAAACTAACACAAAATGAAGATTTCATTATAACTTGACATTCTGAGTTGTTTTCATGAAACCTGCGCTTCCCCTACAAGAGTTCAACCTACCATTATAGGAAAACGTGTTTTCGTGAAGATATCATGACAAACTAACACAAAATGAAGATTTCATTATAACTTGACATTCTGAGCTCATTTCATGAAACCTGCGCTTCCCCTACAAGAGTTCGACCTACCATTATAGGAAAACGTGTTTTCGTGAGGAAATCATGACAAACTAACACGAAATGAAGATTTCATTATAACTTGACATTCTGAGTTTATTTCATGAAACCTGCGCTTCCCCTACAAGAGTTCGACCTACCATTATAGGAAAACGTGTTTTCGTAAAGAAATCATGACAAACTAACACAAAATGAAGATTTCATTATAACTTGACATTCTGAGTTTATTTCATGAAACCTGCGCTTCCCCTACAAGAGTTCGACCTATAATTATAGGAAAACGTGTTTTCGTGAAGAAATCATGACAAACTAACACAAAATGAAGATTTCATTATAACTTGACATTCTGAGTTTATTTCATGATACCTGCGCTTCCCCTACAAGAGTTCAACCTACCGTTATAGGAAAACGTGTTTTCGTGAAGAAATCATGACAAACTAACACAAAATGAAGATTTCATTATAACTTGACATTCTGAGTTGTTTTCATGAAACCTGCGCTTCCCCTACAAGAGTTCAACCTACCATTATAGGAAAACGTGTTTTCGTGAAGAAATCATGACAAACTAACACAAAATGAAGATTTCATTATAACTTGACATTCTGAGTTGTTTTCATGAAACCTGCGCTTCCCCTATAAGAGTTCGACCTACCATTATAGGAAAACGTGTTTTCGTGAAGAAATCATGACAAACTAACACAAAATGAAGATTTCATTATAACTTGACATTCTGAGTTGTTTTCATGAAACCTGCGCTTCCCCTACAAGAGTTCAACCTACCATTATAGGAAAACGTGTTTTCGTGAAGAAATCATGACAAACTAACACAAAATGAAGATTTCATTATAACTTGACATTCTGAGTTGTTTTCATGAAACCTGCGCTTCCCCTACAAGAGTTCGACCTACCATTATAGGAAAACGTGTTTTCGTGAAGAAATCATGACAAACTAACACAAAATGAAGATTTCATTATAACTTGACATTCTGAGTTGTTTTCATGAAACCTGCGCTTCCCCTATAAGAGTTAAACCTACCATTATAGGAAAACGTGTTTTCGTGAAGAAATCATGACAAACTAACACAAAATGAAGATTTCATTATAACTTGACATTCTGAGTTGTTTTCATGAAACCTGCGCTTCCCCTATAAGAGTTCAACCTACCATTATAGGAAAACGTGTTTTCGTGAAGAAATCATGACAAACTAACACAAAATGAAGATTTCATTATAACTTGACATTCTGAGTTGTTTTCATGAAACCTGCGCTTCCCCTACAAGAGTTCAACCTACCATTATAGGAAAACGTGTTTTCGTGAAGAAATCATGACAAACTAACACAAAATGAAGATTTCATTATAACTTGACATTCTGAGTTGTTTTCATGAAACCTGCGCTTCCCCTACAAGAGTTCAACCTACCATTATAGGAAAACGTGTTTTCGTGAAGAAATCATGACAAACTAACACAAAATGAAGATTTCATTATAACTTGACATTCTGAGTTGTTTTCATGAAACCTGCGCTTCCCCTACAAGAGTTCAACCTACCATTATAGGAAAACGTGTTTTCGTGAAGAAATCATGACAAACTAACACAAAATGAAGATTTCATTATAACGTGACATTCTGAGTTGTTTTCATGAAACCTGCGCTTCCCCTATAAGAGCTCAACCTACCATTATAGGAAAACGTGTTTTCGTGAAGAAATCATGACAAACTAACACAAAATGAAGATTTCATTATAACTTGACATTCTGAGTTGTTTTCATGAAACCTGCGCTTCCCCTATAAGAGTTCAACCTACCATTATAGGAAAACGTGTTTTCGTGAAGAAATCATGACAAACTAACACAAAATGAAGATTTCATTATAACTTGACATTCTGAGTTGTTTTCATGAAACCTGCGCTTCCCCTATAAGAGTTCAACCTACCATTATAGGAAAACGTGTTTTCGTGAAGAAATCATGACAAACAAACACAAAATGAAGATTTCATTATAACTTGACATTCTGAGCTCATTTCATGAAACCTGCGCTTCCCCTATAAGAGTTCGACCTACTATTATAGGAAAACGTGTTTTCGTAAAGAAATCATGACAAACTAACACAAAATGAAGATTTCATTATAACTTGACATTCTGAGTTGATTTCATGAAACCTGCGCTTCCCCTATAAGAGTTCGACCTAACATTATAGGAAAACGTGTTTTCGTGAAGAAATCATGACAAACTAACACAAAATGAAGATTTCATTATAACTTGACATTCTGAGCTCATTTCATGAAACCTGCGCTTCCCCTACAAGAGTTCGACCTACCATTATAGGAAAACGTGTTTTCGTGAAGAAATCATGACAAACTAACATAAAATGAAGATTTCATTATAACTTGACATTCTGAGTTCATTTCATGAATCCTGCACTTCCCCTACAAGAGTTCGACCTACCATTATAGGAAAACGTGTTTTCGTGAAGAAATCATGACAAACTAACACAAAATGAAGATTTCATTATAACTTGACATTCTGAGTTTATTTCATGAAACCTGCGCTTCCCCTACAAGAGTTTGACCTACCATTATAGGAAAACGTGTTTTCGTGAAGAAATCATGACAAACTAACACAAAATGAAGATTTCATTATAACTTGACATTCTGAGTTTATTTCATGAAACCTGCGCTTCCCCTACAAGAGTTCGACCTACCATTATAGGAAAACGTGTTTTCGTGAAGAAATCATGACAAACTAACATAAAATGAAGATTTCATTATAACTTGACATTCTGATTTCATTTCATGAATCCTGCGCTTCCCCTACAAGAGTTCGACCTACCATTATAGGAAAACGTGTTTTCGTGAAGAAATCATGACAAACTAACACAAAATGAAGATTTCATTATAACTTGACATTCTGAGTTTATTTCATGAAACCTGCGCTTCCCCTACAAGAGTTCGACCTACCATTATAGGAAAACGTGTTTTCGTGAAGAAATCATGACAAACTAACACAAAATGAAGATTTCATTATAACTTGACATTCTGAGTTTATTTCATGAAACCTGCGCTTCCCCTACAAGAGTTCGACCTACCATTATAGGAAAACGTGTTTTCGTGAAGAAATCATGACAAACTAACACAAAATGAAGATTTCATTATAACTTGACATTCTGAGTTGTTTTCATGAAACCTGCGCTTCCCCTATAAGAGTTCAACCTACCATTATAGGAAAACGTGTTTTCGTGAAGAAATCATGACAAACTAACACAAAATGAAGATTTCATTATAACTTGACATTCTGAGTTGTTTTCATGAAACCTGCGCTTCCCCTATAAGAGTTCAACCTACCATTATAGGAAAACGTGTTTTCGTGAAGAAATCATGACAAACTAACACAAAATGAAGATTTCATTATAACTTGACATTCTGAGTTGTTTTCATGAAACCTGCGCTTCCCCTATAAGAGTTCAACCTACCATTATAGGAAAACGTGTTTTCGTGAAGAAATCATGACAAACTAACACAAAATGAAGATTTCATTATAACTTGACATTCTGAGTTGTTTTCATGAAACCTGCGCTTCCCCTATAAGAGTTCAACCTACCATTATAGGAAAACGTGTTTTCGTGAAGAAATCATGACAAACTAACACAAAATGAAGATTTCATTATAACTTGACATTCTGAGTTGTTTTCATGATACCTGCGCTTCCCCTACAAGAGTTCGACCTACCATTATAGGAAAACGTGTTTTCGTGAAGAAATCATGACAAACTAACACAAAATGAAGATTTCATTATAACTTGACATTCTGAGTTGTTTTCATGAAACCTGCGCTTCCCCTATAAGAGTTCAACCTACCATTATAGGAAAACGTGTTTTCGTGAAGAAATCATGACAAACTAACACAAAATGAAGATTTCATTATAACTTGACATTCTGAGTTGTTTTCATGAAACCTGCGCTTCTCCTATAAGAGTTAAACCTACCATTATAGGAAAACGTGTTTTCGTGAAGAAATCATGACAAACTAACACAAAATGAAGATTTCATTATAACTTGACATTCTGAGTTGTTTTCATGAAACCTGCGCTTCCCCTATAAGAGTTCAACCTACCATTATAGGAAAACGTGTTTTCGTGAAGAAATCATGACAAACTAACACAAAATGAAGATTTCATTATAACTTGACATTCTGAGTTGTTTTCATGAAACCTGCGCTTCCCCTATAAGAGTTCAACCTACCATTATAGGAAAACGTGTTTTCGTGAAGAAATCATGACAAACTAACACAAAATGAAGATTTCATTATAACTTGACATTCTGAGTTGTTTTCATGAAACCTGCGCTTCCCCTACAAGAGTTCAACCTACCATTATAGGAAAACGTGTTTTCGTGAAGAAATCATGACAAACTAACACAAAATGAAGATTTCATTATAACTTGACATTCTGAGTTGTTTTCATGAAACCTGCGCTTCCCCTATAAGAGTTCAACCTACCATTATAGGAAAACGTGTTTTCGTGAAGAAATCATGACAAACTAACACAAAATGAAGATTTCATTATAACTTGACATTCTGAGTTTATTTCATGATACCTGCGCTTCCCCTACAAGAGTTCAACCTACCATTATAGGAAAACGTGTTTTCGTGAAGAAATCATGACAAACTAACACAAAATGAAGATTTCATTATAACTTGACATTCTGAGTTTATTTCATGAAACCTGCGCTTCCCCTACAAGAGTTCAACCTACCATTATAGGAAAACGTGTTTTCGTGAAGAAATCATGACAAACTAACACAAAATGAAGATTTCATTATAACTTGACATTCTGAGTTGTTTTCATGAAACCTGCGCTTCCCCTACAAGAGTTCGACCTACCATTATAGGAAAACGTGTTTTCGTGAAGAAATCATGACAAACTAACACAAAATGAAGATTTCATTATAACTTGACATTCTGAGTTTATTTCATGAAACCTGCGCTTCCCCTACAAGAGTTCGACCTACCATTATAGGAAAACGTGTTTTCGTGAAGAAATCATGACAAACTAACACAAAATGAAGATTTCATTATAACTTGACATTCTGAGTTGTTTTCATGAAACCTGCGCTTCCCCTATAAGAGTTCAACCTACCATTATAGGAAAACGTGTTTTCGTGAAGAAATCATGACAAACTAACACAAAATGAAGATTTCATTATAACTTGACATTCTGAGCTCATTTCATGAAACCTGCGCTTCCCCTATAAGAGTTCGACCTACCATTATAGGAAAACGTGTTTTCGTGAAGAAATCATGACAAACTAACACAAAATGAAGATTTCATTATAACTTGACATTCTGAGTTTATTTCATGAAACCTGCGCTTCACCTACAAGAGTTCGACCTACCATTATAGGAAAACGTGTTTTCGTGAAGAAATCATGACAAACTAACACAAAATGAAGATTTCATTATAACTTGACATTCTGAGTTGTTTTCATGAAACCTGCGCTTCTCCTATAAGAGTTAAACCTACCATTATAGGAAAACGTGTTTTCGTGAAGAAATCATGACAAACTAACACAAAATGAAGATTTCATTATAACTTGACATTCTGAGTTGTTTTCATGAAACCTGCGCTTCCCCTATAAGAGTTCAACCTACCATTATAGGAAAACGTGTTTTCGTGAAGAAATCATGACAAACTAACACAAAATGAAGATTTCATTATAACTTGACATTCTGAGTTGTTTTCATGAAACCTGCGCTTCCCCTATAAGAGTTCAACCTACCATTATAGGAAAACGTGTTTTCGTGAAGAAATCATGACAAACTAACACAAAATGAAGATTTCATTATAACTTGACATTCTGAGTTGTTTTCATGAAACCTGCGCTTCCCCTACAAGAGTTCAACCTACCATTATAGGAAAACGTGTTTTCGTGAAGAAATCATGACAAACTAACACAAAATGAAGATTTCATTATAACTTGACATTCTGAGTTTATTTCATGAAACCTGCGCTTCCCCTACAAGAGTTCGACCTAGCATTATAGGAAAACGTGTTTTCGTGAAGAAATCATGACAAACTAACACAAAATGAAGATTTCATTATAACTTGACATTCTGAGTTGTTTTCATGAAACCTGCGCTTCTCCTATAAGAGTTCAACCTACCATTATAGGAAAACGTGTTTTCGTGAAGAAATCATGACAAACTAACACAAAATGAAGATTTCATTATAACTTGACATTCTGAGTTGTTTTCATGAAACCTGCGCTTCCCCTATAAGAGTTCAACCTACCATTATAGGAAAACGTGTTTTCGTGAAGAAATCATGACAAACTAACACAAAATGAAGATTTCATTATAACTTGACATTCTGAGTTTATTTCATGATACCTGCGCTTCCCCTACAAGAGTTCAACCTACCATTATAGGAAAACGTGTTTTCGTGAAGAAATCATGACAAACTAACACAAAATGAAGATTTCATTATAACTTGACATTCTGAGTTTATTTCATGAAACCTGCGCTTCCCCTACAAGAGTTCAACCTACCATTATAGGAAAACGTGTTTTCGTGAAGAAATCATGACAAACTAACACAAAATGAAGATTTCATTATAACTTGACATTCTGAGTTGTTTTCATGAAACCTGCGCTTCCCCTATAAGAGTTCAACCTACCATTATAGGAAAACGTGTTTTCGTGAAGAAATCATGACAAACTAACACAAAATGAAGATTTCATTATAACTTGACATTCTGAGTTGTTTTCATGAAACCTGCGCTTCCCCTATAAGAGTTCAACCTACCATTATAGGAAAATGTGTTTTCGTGAAGAAATCATGACAAACTAACACAAAATGAAGATTTCATTATAACTTGACATTCTGAGTTGTTTTCATGAAACCTGCGCTTCCCCTATAAGAGTTCAACCTACCATTATAGGAAAACGTGTTTTCGTGAAGAAATCATGACAAACTAACACAAAATGAAGATTTCATTATAACTTGACATTCTGAGTTGTTTTCATGAAACCTGCGCTTCCCCTACAAGAGTTCAACCTACCATTATAGGAAAACGTGTTTTCGTGAAGAAATCATGACAAACTAACACAAAATGAAGATTTCATTATAACTTGACATTCTGAGTTGTTTTCATGAAACCTGCGCTTCCCCTACAAGAGTTCGACCTACCATTATAGGAAAACGTGTTTTCGTGAAGAAATCATGACAAACTAACACAAAATGAAGATTTCATTATAACTTGACATTCTGAGTTGTTTTCATGAAACCTGCGCTTCCCCTATAAGAGTTAAACCTACCATTATAGGAAAACGTGTTTTCGTGAAGAAATCATGACAAACTAACACAAAATGAAGATTTCATTATAACTTGACATTCTGAGTTGTTTTCATGAAACCTGCGCTTCCCCTATAAGAGTTCAACCTACCATTATAGGAAAACGTGTTTTCGTGAAGAAATCATGACAAACTAACACAAAATGAAGATTTCATTATAACTTGACATTCTGAGTTGTTTTCATGAAACCTGCGCTTCCCCTACAAGAGTTCAACCTACCATTATAGGAAAACGTGTTTTCGTGAAGAAATCATGACAAACTAACACAAAATGAAGATTTCATTATAACTTGACATTCTGAGTTGTTTTCATGAAACCTGCGCTTCCCCTACAAGAGTTCAACCTACCATTATAGGAAAACGTGTTTTCGTGAAGAAATCATGACAAACTAACACAAAATGAAGATTTCATTATAACTTGACATTCTGAGTTGTTTTCATGAAACCTGCGCTTCCCCTACAAGAGTTCAACCTACCATTATAGGAAAACGTGTTTTCGTGAAGAAATCATGACAAACTAACACAAAATGAAGATTTCATTATAACGTGACATTCTGAGTTGTTTTCATGAAACCTGCGCTTCCCCTATAAGAGCTCAACCTACCATTATAGGAAAACGTGTTTTCGTGAAGAAATCATGACAAACTAACACAAAATGAAGATTTCATTATAACTTGACATTCTGAGTTGTTTTCATGAAACCTGCGCTTCCCCTATAAGAGTTCAACCTACCATTATAGGAAAACGTGTTTTCGTGAAGAAATCATGACAAACTAACACAAAATGAAGATTTCATTATAACTTGACATTCTGAGTTGTTTTCATGAAACCTGCGCTTCCCCTATAAGAGTTCAACCTACCATTATAGGAAAACGTGTTTTCGTGAAGAAATCATGACAAACTAACACAAAATGAAGATTTCATTATAACTTGACATTCTGAGCTCATTTCATGAAACCTGCGCTTCCCCTATAAGAGTTCGACCTACTATTATAGGAAAACGTGTTTTCGTAAAGAAATCATGACAAACTAACACAAAATGAAGATTTCATTATAACTTGACATTCTGAGTTGATTTCATGAAACCTGCGCTTCCCCTATAAGAGTTCGACCTAACATTATAGGAAAACGTGTTTTCGTGAAGAAATCATGACAAACTAACACAAAATGAAGATTTCATTATAACTTGACATTCTGAGCTCATTTCATGAAACCTGCGCTTCCCCTACAAGAGTTCGACCTACCATTATAGGAAAACGTGTTTTCGTGAAGAAATCATGACAAACTAACATAAAATGAAGATTTCATTATAACTTGA
Organism: Paramormyrops kingsleyae; assembly: GCF_048594095.1. NCBI lineage: Eukaryota > Metazoa > Chordata > Actinopteri > Osteoglossiformes > Mormyridae > Paramormyrops > Paramormyrops kingsleyae. The sequence continues at coordinate 1,016,803 of NW_027325968.1, forward strand.
CATTCTGAGTTCATTTCATGAATCCTGCACTTCCCCTACAAGAGTTCGACCTACCATTATAGGAAAACGTGTTTTCGTGAAGAAATCATGACAAACTAACACAAAATGAAGATTTCATTATAACTTGACATTCTGAGTTTATTTCATGAAACCTGCGCTTCCCCTACAAGAGTTTGACCTACCATTATAGGAAAACGTGTTTTCGTGAAGAAATCATGACAAACTAACACAAAATGAAGATTTCATTATAACTTGACATTCTGAGTTTATTTCATGAAACCTGCGCTTCCCCTACAAGAGTTCGACCTACCATTATAGGAAAACGTGTTTTCGTGAAGAAATCATGACAAACTAACATAAAATGAAGATTTCATTATAACTTGACATTCTGATTTCATTTCATGAATCCTGCGCTTCCCCTACAAGAGTTCGACCTACCATTATAGGAAAACGTGTTTTCGTGAAGAAATCATGACAAACTAACACAAAATGAAGATTTCATTATAACTTGACATTCTGAGTTTATTTCATGAAACCTGCGCTTCCCCTACAAGAGTTCGACCTACCATTATAGGAAAACGTGTTTTCGTGAAGAAATCATGACAAACTAACACAAAATGAAGATTTCAATATAACTTGACATTCTGAGTTTATTTCATGAAACCTGCGCTTCCCCTACAAGAGTTCGACCTACCATTATAGGAAAACGTGTTTTCGTGAAGAAATCATGACAAACTAACACAAAATGAAGATTTCATTATAACTTGACATTCTGAGTTGTTTTCATGAAACCTGCGCTTCCCCTATAAGAGTTCAACCTACCATTATAGGAAAACGTGTTTTCGTGAAGAAATCATGACAAACTAACACAAAATGAAGATTTCATTATAACTTGACATTCTGAGTTGTTTTCATGAAACCTGCGCTTCCCCTATAAGAGTTCAACCTACCATTATAGGAAAACGTGTTTTCGTGAAGAAATCATGACAAACTAACACAAAATGAAGATTTCATTATAACTTGACATTCTGAGTTGTTTTCATGAAACCTGCGCTTCCCCTATAAGAGTTCAACCTACCATTATAGGAAAACGTGTTTTCGTGAAGAAATCATGACAAACTAACACAAAATGAAGATTTCATTATAACTTGACATTCTGAGTTGTTTTCATGAAACCTGCGCTTCCCCTATAAGAGTTCAACCTACCATTATAGGAAAACGTGTTTTCGTGAAGAAATCATGACAAACTAACACAAAATGAAGATTTCATTATAACTTGACATTCTGAGTTGTTTTCATGATACCTGCGCTTCCCCTACAAGAGTTCGACCTACCATTATAGGAAAACGTGTTTTCGTGAAGAAATCATGACAAACTAACACAAAATGAAGATTTCATTATAACTTGACATTCTGAGTTGTTTTCATGAAACCTGCGCTTCCCCTATAAGAGTTCAACCTACCATTATAGGAAAACGTGTTTTCGTGAAGAAATCATGACAAACTAACACAAAATGAAGATTTCATTATAACTTGACATTCTGAGTTGTTTTCATGAAACCTGCGCTTCCCCTACAAGAGTTCAACCTACCATTATAGGAAAACGTGTTTTCGTAAAGAAATCATGACAAACTAACACAAAATGAAGATTTCATTATAACTTGACATTCTGAGCTCATTTCATGAAACCTGCGCTTCCCCTACAAGAGTTCAACCTACCATTATAGGAAAACGTGTTTTCGTGAAGAAATCATGACAAACTAACACAAAATGAAGATTTCATTATAACTTGACATTCTGAGTTGTTTTCATGAAACCTGCGCTTCCCCTATAAGAGTTCAACCTACCATTATAGGAAAACGTGTTTTCGTGAAGAAATCATGACAAACTAACACAAAATGAAGATTTCATTATAACTTGACATTCTGAGTTTATTTCATGAAACCTGCGCTTCCCCTACAAGAGTTCGACCTACCATTATAGGAAAACGTGTTTTCGTGAAGAAATCATGACAAACTAACACAAAATGAAGATTTCATTATAACTTGACATTCTGAGTTGTTTTCATGAAACCTGCGCTTCCCCTACAAGAGTTCGACCTACCATTATAGGAAAACGTGTTTTCGTGAAGAAATCATGACAAACTAACACAAAATGAAGATTTCATTATAACTTGACATTCTGAGCTCATTTCATGAAACCTGCGCTTCCCCTATAAGAGTTCGACCTACCATTATAGGAAAACGTGTTTTCGTGAAGAAATCATGACAAACTAACACAAAATGAAGATTTCATTATAACTTGACATTCTGAGTTTAATTCATGAAACCTGCGCTTCCCCTACAAGAGTTCGACCTACCATTATAGGAAAACGTGTTTTCGTGAAGAAATCATGACAAACTAACACAAAATGAAGATTTCATTATAACTTGACATTCTGAGTTGTTTTCATGAAACCTGCGCTTCTCCTATAAGAGTTAAACCTACCATTATAGGAAAACGTGTTTTCGTGAAGAAATCATGACAAACTAACACAAAATGAAGATTTCATTATAACTTGACATTCTGAGTTGTTTTCATGAAACCTGCGCTTCCCCTATAAGAGTTCAACCTACCATTATAGGAAAACGTGTTTTCGTGAAGAAATCATGACAAACTAACACAAAATGAAGATTTCATTATAACTTGACATTCTGAGTTGTTTTCATGAAACCTGCGCTTCCCCTATAAGAGTTCAACCTACCATTATAGGAAAACGTGTTTTCGTGAAGAAATCATGACAAACTAACACAAAATGAAGATTTCATTATAACTTGACATTCTGAGTTGTTTTCATGAAACCTGCGCTTCCCCTACAAGAGTTCAACCTACCATTATAGGAAAACGTGTTTTCGTGAAGAAATCATGACAAACTAACACAAAATGAAGATTTCATTATAACTTGACATTCTGAGTTGTTTTCATGAAACCTGCGCTTCCCCTATAAGAGTTCAACCTACCATTATAGGAAAACGTGTTTTCGTGAAGAAATCATGACAAACTAACACAAAATGAAGATTTCATTATAACTTGACATTCTGAGTTTATTTCATGATACCTGCGCTTCCCCTACAAGAGTTCAACCTACCATTATAGGAAAACGTGTTTTCGTGAAGAAATCATGACAAACTAACACAAAATGAAGATTTCATTATAACTTGACATTCTGAGTTTATTTCATGAAACCTGCGCTTCCCCTACAAGAGTTCAACCTACCATTATAGGAAAACGTGTTTTCGTGAAGAAATCATGACAAACTAACACAAAATGAAGATTTCATTATAACTTGACATTCTGAGTTGTTTTCATGAAACCTGCGCTTCCCCTACAAGAGTTCGACCTACCATTATAGGAAAACGTGTTTTCGTGAAGAAATCATGACAAACTAACACAAAATGAAGATTTCATTATAACTTGACATTCTGAGTTTATTTCATGAAACCTGCGCTTCCCCTACAAGAGTTCGACCTACCATTATAGGAAAACGTGTTTTCGTGAAGAAATCATGACAAACTAACACAAAATGAAGATTTCATTATAACTTGACATTCTGAGTTGTTTTCATGAAACCTGCGCTTCCCCTATAAGAGTTCAACCTACCATTATAGGAAAACGTGTTTTCGTGAAGAAATCATGACAAACTAACACAAAATGAAGATTTCATTATAACTTGACATTCTGAGCTCATTTCATGAAACCTGCGCTTCCCCTATAAGAGTTCGACCTACCATTATAGGAAAACGTGTTTTCGTGAAGAAATCATGACAAACTAACACAAAATGAAGATTTCATTATAACTTGACATTCTGAGTTTATTTCATGAAACCTGCGCTTCCCCTACAAGAGTTCGACCTACCATTATAGGAAAACGTGTTTTCGTGAAGAAATCATGACAAACTAACACAAAATGAAGATTTCATTATAACTTGACATTCTGAGTTGTTTTCATGAAACCTGCGCTTCTCCTATAAGAGTTAAACCTACCATTATAGGAAAACGTGTTTTCGTGAAGAAATCATGACAAACTAACACAAAATGAAGATTTCATTATAACTTGACATTCTGAGTTGTTTTCATGAAACCTGCGCTTCCCCTATAAGAGTTCAACCTACCATTATAGGAAAACGTGTTTTCGTGAAGAAATCATGACAAACTAACACAAAATGAAGATTTCATTATAACTTGACATTCTGAGTTGTTTTCATGAAACCTGCGCTTCCCCTATAAGAGTTCAACCTACCATTATAGGAAAAC